>NC_077243.1:39132500-39185000 GCF_947179165.1 Solanum dulcamara | reverse complement strand
CCAAAGACTGAAATCTATTCTGATTTTGTACTCCTCAGGCTCTTTCTCGATTTGAGGACTCGGACCAGTTCGGATGCATCCTGTTCATGTAAATAATTAATTTAAATATTCTCTAGTAAGAAAATCAGGCAAAATGTTATCAATTCCCTTTTTGTATTCAATGTCAAAATCAAAAGGGGCTAATAATGTTTGCCACCTTGCAAACATTTATTTTGAAACATTATGCTTACAGTCTTTGTTAAACATAAATTTAGCAGCTTGGCAATCTGTTTTTATAACAAATTTTTGATTATATAAATCAGTTTGGAATTTTAAAACACATTTAACAATAGCTAAAATTTCTTTTGCCACAGTAGCATAATTCTTTTGGCTATTATTCCATTTGCCAGAATAAAATTAAATAATAAAATTTTTCTTATCAATAGGAGAATACTGGGTTAAAATACCTCCATAACCAATATCAGAAGCATCTGTTTCAACTGTTTTTATCCAATTCGGATTAGTCAGAGTTAAACAAGATAATTCTTTAACTTTAAATTTAATATTCTTAACAGCAGTAGTATGTAAATCACTCCAAACTTTAAGATCCTTTTTAATCTATCATACAGAATAGCAGTATCTGTAGCCAAATTTTTAATAAAAGGAGAAATATAATTTAAACTTCCTAAAAATCTTTGTAACTGGGTCTTATCTGTTAACACATCAGGAAATTTAGAAGCAAATTCAATACTCCTATTTATAGGGCTAATCTTACCTTTTTCAATATTATGACCTAAGAATCTAACATTTGTTTGAAAAATAAACATCTTTGGTTTAGAAATAACTAGACCATTCTGAATAATAATTTTTTGAAATAATTCTAAGTGTTTAAAATGTGTTTCAACATTTTTAGAGAATACCAAAATATCATCAATATAAACAATAATAAAGTTGGTATAGGGAATAAAAATATTATTCATAATTTTTTGGAATTCAGAGGGGGCATTTTTTAAACCAAAAGGCATAACATTCCATTCAAATTGACCAATAGGGACATTAAAAGCAGTCTTGTATTTGTCAGATTCAGAAATTTGAATTTGCCAATAACCAGATTTTAAATCAAATTTGGAAAAAATAATTGCATCATGTAATCGTTCTAATAAATCTTTTTTATTGGGAATGGGATATCTAATCCATTTTAAAACTTTGTTAAGAGGTTTGTAATTAATGACTAATCTAGGAACACCTCTTTCTTGTTCAGCATGTTTGTTAACATAAAAAGCAGTACAAGACCATGCATAACTCGAATGTCTAATCAAATTCTTTTTTAACAAATTATCAATTTCAATTTTCCAAAGTTCTAAATAATCAGAGTTCATTTGACAAGGTCTGGCCTTTGTCGAAATATTTAATTCATCAAAAGAATCTTCATAAGATAAAGTAACAACATGTGTTTTCCTATTCCAAAAAGTACTAGGATGATCACCACATATATTTAAAATAAACTGGTTTTTTAGCTGTCATGATCCAAAATGGGCCGTGAGTGGCACCCAAACTTAACCTCCTAGGTGGAAGAACCAACGATACAAATCCCAACTAATAAATATAATAATAATACGGAAGCTCAAATAAATACGTTTTCCCAAATATACCATGTCGGAATGTGACACCCGATCCAAATATACCGTCTCGGAGTGTGACACCCGATCCAAATATACCGTGTCGGAACGTGACACCTGATCCAAATATACCGTATCGGAATGTGACACCCGATCCAAATATAATTAATTTATCATTATTCATGATTACATTCCACTTCATTAACAATATTTCATCAAGCCTTCTTTATTCAAGGCACCATTTTTGATAGGGCAAGTTCAAGATTATGGATTTCATGGCCTCGGGATTTTAGACCAATCACAACAACATATTAACCATCCAAACCACAACAATTAAATGCGTAGTAAACTTCATACATTACTCAATAAATATCAATCAATATTATGTAACGCCCCGAGAGGGTACCCTAGGCGTGACCGGCACTCAGAAACCATTTCTGGCTTTTGAGAGAACCACTTGGTCTCATTTCTTATTTATTCATCAGCGGAAGACATAAGAATACTAATGTAGGCTAGTCATAATCAAAGGAAAAATAGATAATTTTTATAAGAAGTAGTTTCTAAGGAGAACTACTCCGATTACATCATCAGACTCTGTCTATGAAGCCTCTAATACTCTTAGATGGTGCCAATGACATGTCCATGGCTACCTCAAAAGAAACATCACACTCAACAATAATAAAAGGATAAGGAATTCCATCGAATACAAGAAGGACTCACCAAATAGCCAAAAAGAAATGATCTTCAACGATGCGCTTGTTGAGGATCTCTAATACCTGTATCTGCATCATAAAACAATACAGGTTGAATGACGTCAGTACGTGGAATGTACGAGTATGTAAAATGGTAGGAAGGTAGGGACAGATATCAAGAAACTCCTCTCAATAAAACTCAGTTCAGAACTCAACATCATCTCAACATCAATATGTAATGCAAGTTTAAAATATAATAATAAAAATAATAGTAATAAGCAATGCTTACTCAGTTGGAGTTTCTCTAACCGACAACCATCACTTATGAGCTAGCGATGATACAACGAAGCGATGTCGTTGCCACATCCATCCAATACCTTGCCAGGGTAAAGGATATCACCATCTTGGATCCACTCATCAAAGTCCTCTTTTTGGGACTTAAGAGGCATAGCCTCCATCCTACGCTGGCTACGTAGTTCTGGAGTTTGAGTCAATTAAACTCTTACCCAACTCGGTGCTCAATACTACTCCCAAAATATGTGCTCATATTAAACTCATCATCTAGTCTCATTGGACTTTAATTTAAATCATCAAACTCATCTCATTTCATGTTCATCAATCATTATACTTCCAAAAACATCATTTACATCTCATCAAAACATCTTGCTCAAAATATCATTTGCTCAAATTTATTCAAACTCAACTCTTTTGCTCATTCAAAACTCAATAAAAAACATATATAGTATTAATTCATAGAACTTTCTTTTTATCAATGAAAATAATAAAAAGCCAACATCTTTACTCAAAATATGTATAAAAATATTCATGAACATCAAATCAATTAGGATTCATGGTAAAGTAGCAATGAATAATAATTCCAATAATATGAGAGATAATAATAATAATAATAATAATATTAATGCATAAATATATCAAACTCAATAGAAGAAGAATTATTTTATTTAGAATTCAAGATTTGGATAAAACTCAACTATAACTCAATTATAATAAATTTAAATATTGGGTGCATGGACGAACTCAATCCGATGCTATGAAAGCCTTACATACCTTAAATCCGAAGGTTTACTCCGAATTGGAACACTCTTGGACCCCTAGCCTTTTCTTCTCGCCAGAGCATTTTGTGTACTACCCGGAGTATAAGAATAACTGGAGTAGTATTTTTATACTACTAAAACTAAAATTATATTTGAGAAGAAGTATATAGAGAGAAGAAATGCTTAAGAAAGCTTGATTAATAAAATGAGGAAATAAGGTGGGTATTTATAGATGGGAAAGAGGGACCTAACAATAAATAAAATAATTATAAAGAAAAATCTGAAAATTTAATAGAATATATTGATGTCATGGATGATGTTAAATGGAGGACAATTTAAGTCATGAATGATGTCAAATGTATCTAGATGTTTCCATGGTAGGTAAGATGAGTTCTTTTTAACAGAATACTCTTTTTCGAAGCTGCGTTTGAATAAGATAAATTCCTTATTAGGATTTGGTGTCTTCATAAGAATTGTAGATATGGAAGTCTAGTTTCATATCGTTCAAGAATCAACCAATTTGGAACAACCTACAGTGAGATATGAATTTTCTTCTATAAATACTCAATTCCATCACAGTACTATATCTTGCAAAGATTAATTTATTTGACCTACTTATACTCCGAATCGTAAGATATGTTCTTCATGAAGGTTGTAGGTATGGATGTTGTGGTTACCCATAAATTTGAATCACCTAATTTGGACCAACCTATGAAAAGTTATGCCCAAAATACAGAGGCTGTATTATTTTCGTCGAGAATTAAAATACCGACATACAATATTTTAGGGGTTGTTACATATTAAGAGTCTATCTATGATATAGAATAAAAACCATAACCTACCTCAATCGAAGAACCAAAGTAAAGCAAGCTAATCCACCAATGTCTTTCCTTTCTTCAATGCCTCACACCAATCTCAATCTATCAAATATATAATATTTATAAGTAAACTAATTTGTACACCAATATTATATATATATTTAAGCTAGACCCAATAACTTACTCAATTCTATAAACACGTCAACTTTCATATTTTTTTGAATTTCAAAACTAGGGTTAAACCTTAATTGAATTAAATAATCACTTTAAAACTTGAGCCTTTCGTAATTCTTCCGAATGATCAAAATCTGTTCAAATACATAATCTTCATAAGAATACGAATCCAATGATACCCATATAGCTATATTTATTTTCGGATAAAAAATTGGGTCAAAAAGTCATTCCAAGTTATTGAAGTCAATTCAGAAATTTTCTTTCCGATTATGTTCACTCATGATAAAATAAACTCACATGTCAAATTTTAGCTAAAATGGATCGTTATTCGACCCCCAAATCTAGATTTTATGTGAAGAACCCTAGAGTCAAATTTTCTTATTTCAGTGTTGTTTCTCCGCCAATATACCCTAAAAATATGTTCATAATCACATAGAAATTTAATAAAAAGGATGAGAATAATTACCTTGACGCTTTCGAATGAAAATTCCTATTTTTCTCTTCTCCTTTATTTTTCTTTTCTCCTTTCTTTTCTTTCTTCCTCCGTATTTTTTTTCACCAACTTCTGCGTTCTATCTTTGTCACTGTTCTCTTATTTTTTTTCTTTCTTTTTGCTCCAACTAATTATGTATAAAAATTTATAAACCCTATCCTTTTTCTTTAATAATTGGTATAGAGTATTAATTAAATTAACACTTTAACCCACTAATTAAATAAATTATCGAAGTTTTCCCCTCAACTAAATAACCGTAATTATTGAAAAGTCTAAAATACCCAATTAAAATTTACGGGATGAGTCTTTTATGAACTAAAAATTCCTAATACTCAAAATGACCTAATGGGTCGTTACATTAGCAAAGCAATCTTTTCCTGTAATTTAGAATTTTTTAAAATAACATCTATTTCCATTAAAAAAAATTCTTGTTTAATAAAATCTATTTTTTGATTTTTTAAGACTAATTTATCAACAATCTGATTAATAGTCTTTGTAAAAGGTTTAGTAATAAAATTCAATTGAAAATCCTTGTTTTTATAAGTACCAATTAACTTATTATTATCCCAATATTTCAAAGGAAAAATAGCATTCATAAAAGGCACTCCTAAAATAATTAGACAGGAAATATCCTCGACAATCATTTAACTTTGTGGTAAACAAACACCATTATTACATAGAAATGCTTCAGTTAATTTATAACATAATTTCATTTTACTACCATTAGCAGATCTTAAACAATGAGTTGTTTTATGAAAATATTTAGAAGGAATAATCCCTTCCTGAACATAATTAACATCAGCACCACTATCAAATAGAGCAATAAATTCTTTTCTGAAATTATAATCTATTTGTAAAGTAATATTAATGTAAAATTTTTGCGAAGTAATAATGCTAAGTTTTTGTAAAAATTCACTGTTACTATCAAATCTAATATTTTTTAGGAAACTATCATCCAAATCCAATTCAGGTGATAACACAATATCCTTACCATTTTCATTAGGTTTATTAGCTTGTAAAAGTAAATCAAAAGTTCTATTATCTTCTAAACTAGAAATCCTTTTGTCATAATTTTTGTTTTGGTTTTTCAAATGAATAATTTCTTCTTTTAAAATATTAATTTCTTGTTGTAAATCAAAAGTAGTAACTTCTTTTTAATAAGATATTTTTGGTTTAAAATTTGTTTTAGATCAGACATATAATAATAGGCAGGTTGTCTAATAATATCAGTAGATTTTTCATCTACGTTATTACTGGCAGAACCTTCCTCAAAAATAGTATCAAAAATTTTATTTTTTAAATTTTTATCTTTAACAGTTTTTAAAATATCAAAAATCTTATCATCATCAATCACAGAAACATTCAAATCTTGGAAATTAGAAAGTAAATTATAGATATTACCATCTTTCTCACAAGACAAACCCTTTTGACAGGGTTCACATTTATCATCAAAAAAAGATCTATCAGAATCTGTATATAACTCTTCATTTTCTAAAACACGTACATGATTATCAGTAGAACATGAAGAAATAGAATCATGGATAACAGAATCAGAAGAAGAATAATCATGTTCTGAATTTAGAAGAATTTTACACAAAGAATCTTTCAACTTATCATCCAGATCTAATTGTTTGCTCTTTTCCTCAGTTTTGCACTCATTAGCATAGTGACCAAATCTGCCACATTTATGACATTTAACATTCTTTTTATAATCTTTTTTCCCAACTTTTCTTTTATACATTTTCCTAAATTTTTTAGGAAATTCTTTCAAATCATTTTTTGATAAATCACGACGCTTAATCTTGCGAGGTTTTTTATAAAACTTTTCCTTAGAAGGATAAACTTTCTTTTTTCTTATAGAAATAGGCATATCAAAAGTAAATTGATCACAAAATTCACCCAATTGTTGTTTCTCATTCAATCTATTTTTCTTAATATGATAATTTATTTTGATATCATTGCAAACATTTAAACCTTCTTGAGTACAAACACTGATAATCTTTCCATAAGTAAGTTTTTCATAAGGAATCTTAGTATCAGTACCACGAAGGGTTTTTCTAACACGCTCAGCAAAAATAGAGGGCAAACCATCAATGAATTTAGACTTCCAATGTTCATGGCTACAATCATGCAATTCCATAACTCTACTTAAGAAAACATCTTTATACCATCTAAAATCAGACAATTGTCTACAGCGTAAATTCTGTAAAGTACTTCTAATGGTTTCTGCTTCATCAGTCCAACGGTCACAAAAATGTTCAACCATAGTTGTAACTAAAGTATAAACAGCATTAGCCCTTACCTGAGTTTCTTCAGAAGTACTAACGTCAGTGGTGGCATAAGCTAATTGGCCTGCTACAGTATGTACCGTAGTTGTATTTATAATCGTAGTTCTATGTTCTTGGTTTAAAAAATTATCCCACCAGCCTTTTAATTGACCAGTAAAACCAGCAATAATCATATTAGCAATATCTTTATCAGTATTTTTATTAACCTTGCAAATAGTGCTATACATTAATATTCTATGTACAGTTGTGAAAATCTGTTTATCATTAAAACCATTAATATTCCATTCATAAATTTCACGGTTGTTATAACTGTTATTAAAAACATGTTCCCTTTCTTCATTTAAAACATCAACAGGAGTAGGCCTATTATAATAATACATACGTTGAATAGGTTTATCAGCCCATTTGGTATTAATTCTACTGACAGAAAAATCATGTCTTGTATGTCTGTTAACAAAATCTTTTTCTTTTGCAGATAAAATAGGTTGGGATTGTAAATCCAAATTAGTGACACGAGAGGATAAATCAATGTTTTTTAACTTATCACGTAGTAATTGTTCAATCTCATTAGAAGATTCAGTCTTAAAATTTGAAATTTTAGGGGGTGGTTGTAAAGTATTTTTTATAATTTTTTGATCAACCTTTGCTTTATTCTTTTTTGTAAAAGAATCAATTTTTTCGTGTAAAATCTTAGTCTGTTTTAAGTAATTGTCTAAATTTTTATGCAAGGACATAATATGTTCACCTAAAATACTCAAATAATAATTAGCATAATTTTGTTGTTTTAAAATCAAATTTACATGTTCACAATTTAAGATAGCATTACGATTTTCAAATAATTTAGAAAAAGCAGTAAAATTAATAGTTTTACCAACTTGGCAAATGTCAAAAGATTGCATGGGTGGTAAAGAAGAAATTACTATATCTCCGAAAGCAGATAAATGATATTCATGCTCAATCATAGATAAATATTGTCCTGCATATTTAATCATAAACCAAGACACAAAAGATAATATAATATTTTCTTTGATCAGATCCGCATAAAATTCATCTTGAAAATTTTTCTTTTCTTCTAGGGAAAATGATGAAAAAAACCATGTTCTAAAAGATTTTCATTTTTGACAGAAAAATTCAGCAGATATATGTTTTCTTGCCGGTGAACCCGGACTAAAATCAATGGGCTTACTATCCATCTAAACCATTTGGAAAATTCATTTCAGAATCTTCGGCCCGAACCGAGGAATCATAGATATGATGCAAAAGGGCCATCTATTAACCAAAAAAGGAGGAACTTGATCCATATAGATAAAGTATAGAGGGAAAGAAGTAGACACTTATGAATAAAAGACGAGATATTTGTGGATTATGCCTCAAAACCCATGCTATTTTCTCCTATTTCAATTCAAACATGGGTTTGATTCATACTCCATGTTCTGAGAAAGATTTATCATCCGAAAAGAGGTAAAATGGAGTCTTTGTCTAAAGAAATGCGTTGAGAAAGGGTAGATGTATAGAACCTTTCAAGAAAGTTGGTGACCTGATTATAGGGGAGCCGACAACCAATATAATCGGTTATACTATCCGAAAACATAGGAGTAGTAGTACTTGCTACAGTTGTAAGGCTAAACAAATTGCTTCTGCTCTACGAACAGAGGACTGTGTTGGTTGTAAAAGATATGAATCTGCCTGTCCAACAGATTTCTTGAGTGTCTGAGTTTATTTATGGCATGAAACAACTCACAGTATGGGTCTAGCTTATTAATACATTCGAGAAGACTCTACTTGAATCCATTTAATTTTTTTACCGACAAACCTGTGCTCGAAAGAATGAAGGCCTAAGTGATTCTCATCAGTGTCAGGACAGCGCTAAAAAAGGAATAGATAAGTGGTTCAGTATAGTTTCAAGTAAAAAAAAGAGAAGGAAGGTTCAAGATATGGCTTCCCCATGGGATGCTCATTTGAAACCTTTGTTCGGTCAAAGATTCTATTTTATCTAGTTCACTTATAAGAGATCTTACGTAGCCTGCTCATGTACAACATAATTCGGATCATAAAAAAAATTCTCTTTAAGTAAACCAGACTATCCTTTGTATAGGGCTTACACGACGATTGGAACAAAGAGACACATTTGGTTGTGAATTCTCATGTGGCAGGCATATATCTACACAGACCAATCAATAGTTCAAGTCACACACTCCCATAATCCATTTTCTCTTCACAAAATTCCCTTCAATCCCCCTGTTTAGTTGACATGAATGGTTAAAGGGAAATGTCCAAATCCATGTCTTATTATTTCAAACCTGTGAGACTTAAGGAATGATATAAAAAAAAAGGGAAAATATTCATACTAAATAAAGAAAATATTCATATTAAATAAATATGAAGTAGAAGAACCCAGATTCCATAGAAATCACACTTGAAAAGGGTGGACAATTAGCTAGAGCAGCGGGTGCTATAGCGAAACTGAATGAATAATTTTAGAAAATAATGGAATTTCCTTATTACTCGAGTATTTCTGCTTTTTAATATTTGGAAAAAAGTTTTCGGCGATTCTAATTTTTTAATATTAGTTATTTTATTAGGCCTAATGTCTATTTCTGGAGTTACTTTCTTTTTTTCTTTTTTAATTCTTTCTATTTCATTTTTTATTGTACTTGTTCTATTAGTCAAATCCTTTATTTTTGTTTCTATCAGTGAAGAATTTGGCCAATTTCCACAACTTATCTAATTCACCACTAATAGTTGGTGGCTCGGTGCTTCCCACAAGAGTGGAACCCAATTGGTGGACACTTTTCCCTCCAATAGGAGTTTTCTTCCAAACTAAAACTTCCTAAATAAACATGGGCCCCCCTTACCAACAACACAGAGGGTACCCCTACAGCTTTAATTCATCATAATAAGGTACTCAATATCAACTTCCAGACCGTATGATGAACTTGTATCTCATTCCCTTTTTATTCCAAAAAAAAATTGACAGAGTTTTCTCTATATTCCTTCGTATCCCAAACCTACACTCAGGAATACCAACAATGCCTTGCAAGGCCAACGTATATATACATCCATATCGTATCATATCACAACCATAACGCCTCACAGGGCCAACATATACATAAGTTTATAGCATCTCATATTACAGCGACGCAGGGCTTCCTACCTTAAGCCGAAACCAAACTGACAAATTGCCCCATATGGCCAACAAAACTATACCTATCACTCTCCTACCTGTAGTCGATCAGTTCCCAGTTCGACCTGGTGACCTAGGAGGTGAAGTATGCTCCCCGTCTCTATCTGGTTTCCATTTGCTTGTCTGTCCCTCGTCATTTTTCTTGCTTGAATCCAGAAGACCTAGATACCTAGGTAATTCCTAGTTTATCGACGACCAAGATAAATGGCTCGAATATGCTATAACACTCATTGTAGAAGTCGGCGTGACATAGTGCTCTATCATAAGAACCGATGGCGTGGCTTCTAAAACCACTTCCCTGGTCATCAGATGCTCTGGGGAACCTGTCATTGGACCTTCCGAGGGATCGATCTCCATAACATAATCAGAGTCTTCAGAGGGATCAATCTCAATAACATAACTAGGGGTCCGCCTGCTTGGTCCTAGAGCCTAAGGTCCCATGTGTAACCTGAGAGCCTTCTCCGCACCCCCTCTATTGTCTAGAGCTGGTTTCTTTATTTTCCACCATATCCTCTACCCACCTGCAAGAAAGGAGGTCAAAAACAAGCTTCCTTTACAGGTATGGCCGCACACATAGTAGTCTACTAGGGTGGGATTATCCTGATAGACAGCTCTATCACACAATCTAAGACAAGAAAGAAAGATAACATCCTAAATGTCCTGTAGCCTCCTGTTTATAGATGTGGTGCACAACACACCGATAAACAAGACTCTACTAGATATGGTCTGTGGACATTCCGAGGACCAAATTGCTCTAATACAATTTCTGTCACGACCCAACTCCGTAGGCCGTGATGGGTGCCCAAACTGGACACTCGTGTATACCCCTGCTAACTATAAGTAAATCTGTCCCCTATTTGAGTCATAATGTATCAACAGATATGATAACATATAAGCCGATGAGGCCATTGCAATATATAAGGACAACTGTACACACATACATATAAAACACATGTCCACCGACCTCTAAGAGAAAGAACAGTAATATAAGGCAAGACAGGGCCTACGCCATACCCTTGAAAAAATAAATGTATACATAGGAGGACCAGTACCAAAAAGTTAGGCTCCAGAATAGTGGAGCACTTCTAATATAGCTGAGTGGAAATCCTAAGTTGATGGATCTCCAAAACGCGTACCTGTACCTATGGCATAAAATGCAGCCCCCCCCCTCCAAAGAAAGGGGGTCAGTACGATACATGTACTAAATATATAAAGCATAAAACATCATAACAGAGACAATAACTGAAATAGAAATGCAGGAAAACAAGTATAATAATTAACAATTACTATGCATATACCTTATGAAATGAGGGCAGGTACATCCTCTTCATATACCGTACTCAACCCACTGTGGGGCTCGATGTTATCACATCATCATATACGGCATCATGCCACCGTATACGGCATCATCTTATATGTTATAAATACATTATTATATTTTCACATGTATGCCTATCTATCATATCTGGACCTTTAGTGAGGGACTCAGTGAAAGATTAGTGTACATATCATACCGTACCTAGCCTATTATGAGACTCGGTGCCATTATCACATAGTAAAATATGTTGAGAAACATTTGGCCTGATCTATAATTTAAAATAATGCTGAGGAACGTATGACTCGATCTATATTTTCATTATATCATCGTATATATATATTTATCTTGGGACTCGGTGAATAACATCATCACATACAGCGTCATCGTATGCTTTACTTCATCATATATAACATTTCGTCATCGTATACTTCATACATATATATATATATATCCGTCCCGAGACTCAGTGAATAACATCATTACATACGGCATAATCGTATGCTTCACTTTATCATATACGATATTTCATCATCATATACTTCATACATATATATATATTCGGCCTGGGACTCGGTGAAGGAGTAGTAAAGTTGTGCACGATAACGTTCCCGGCCACTCTATGGGACTCAGAGGAAGATGGGCTACAGCGTGCACGAGTAGAGTAGTGAGAAACCATATGCAACTTAAATCATCATCCAAGACTCAATGAAACAATCAAGTGAACCGTCACTTGAAGACCAGAATCGTAGACGTGTATCGAGACAAAGCTAAACAGCTTATGAAATTAGTGACGTTTGTCATCATAGAGACCTTAGGAATAGGAGTTTATACATTCAATTACTCTTCATCAAATAGGAGACTCGAGGGTTGTAGTTCAACTACTTTGAGAACTTCAACATTCAAAAGTGAATAATAGTCACGAGTTATACTCGAAGCTCATAAATAGAATTATCCTCAATGTGTATTTCACATTTCATAACATTTAAAGGTGAGTAAGGATCATGCATCATGTTTAGGACTAGTGAATGGAATTACCCCAACGCTCATATTATTCATCACTTACATCTAAGACATACCAAAACAAAGAAGGGACAGCTTTACATACCTATGCCAAAAACATGCCAAGAGAAAGAAGGTAGCTTCACATACCTCTTATGGATTACCCTTAACCACGTTCGACTCGTCGTCTTTTAAACCTATTTAACATGAAAGAAATACTAAGGTTAATATCCCTTCACTTTCCAATTTCCAAATCTACAACCAAGTATCCATAGGAATCATTTCCTTATCCATTTCCCTCGACTAGTTTATTACTAGTTCCGAAGTTACCGGAAATCGGGCAGCATCTCCCCTGTAACTTTCCCTATCCAACTGCTAATCTTAGAAGACATATTACCAACAACAACCAGCATCTATATATACAATCAAATCACTTCAACATTACTCAATACAACTCTAAACAACTAGCTCAAAACTACGATACCAAAATAGAATTTTTTAACCTTTATTTCGTAAAAAAATTAACAATACGAAATAGAGGGTCGTGTGGATGCAACCAGCAGTACCCACACCCCTTTTAGAATACTTTACATTCCTGCAATATGCAATCCAACCAGCTGCAACCGCAGCACCACAATCACAATACACTACTCGACTTTGATTTGACTATAACAACTTCAATTTAGTTTGTTTCTAACGTCAAGCATCCTTATACAATTTTTCCACTTCCATTTTCATTTAAGACATGTAATATACTGCATAACAACATAATAAAATCCGCTTTGAAAGAAAAAACCTTACCTTTCCTGAAACTCGCCAAAACTTGCCAAAACTCACCTCGGAAGTTCTACTAGCGCGACTGAAGTTTCGTGGTTGTTTGCTATCCTTTTAGTTCTTCTCCAAACCATAAATTTAAATTAATAACACCTTAATACCCTCATGGTATAATCTATATAATTAATTCACGAAACGAAATTGAAGAACTTACCTTTTTTTTCTCCTAAAATCCGTAGCTCTCTTCTCTCTAGCTTAAGGTTTCTCTTCTTTTTTTTTCTCTAGAATTTTTGGATAAGAATGAAACTTATGGGATAAAGATGAACTAAAAGTCATAAAACATACATATAGGTCACCTTAGGGGGTGAAACGTGTCAACCCCTAAGTTGTGACATGTGTCAAGCTCTCATTGGGCCAACACACCACCTCCTCCAACCACGTGCTTCCACGTGGCATGTGGGGTCCATCCCCTAGCTCCAGTTGCTTCTACGTGGCACTCTCTCATGCTTCCATGTGTCACCTTCTTTTCCCCCGTGTGGGTTCGTAATCTCGTCTTATTTTACGAACCTAGATAATCCTTGCTACGTAAGCTTGGTATGTACTCAAGTAACTTAAGTATGTAAGATTTCCAAGTTGGTAGCTTACGTAAGTAAGTCGAGTCCTATGACTCATTACTTGGCCTACAACTCCTTTCGGATTCTTATAATCATATTTCCAATCTTCCTTATAATGGGGTATCACATTCTCCCTTCCTTAGAGTTGTTTGGTAGTGTTATAGATTATCCGGCTCGCATGGTAACTTTTAAGAGGCTTACGGACCTTTCACAAAACTTAAGAACCTTTCAAGAAACTTAAGAAGCGTTCCAAGGTACAAAAGTACGGGGTATAACATTCCCCTTAAGATTTCCATTTCCCCCTTACAATGGAAATTAGTGCATAATCTTTTAAAAGATCTGAAAAATTCACAACAAAGATGCTATCTCCAGTACCCAGCACTGGTAGTTTGAAGTACTAAGGCAATGAAAGTAGTCAAAATTGGAGATCATGTCAGTATATGTAACTAGGACAAAATTTTAAAGAATATCTCAAAATTTTCACCAGAATGTCAATTTTTTTTATCAACAACTCAAAAATTGTCAAGAGATTTAACTAGGACAGAACTTTTGAGGAAGACCTCAAAAATTCTATCAAGTACTGTTAGAAGTTCAAAGTCAACTTCAAATGATCTCCAACATTGCCCAAAGTTCAAAATCAACTTCAAACGATCTCCAGCATCGCTGGAATGGAGCAAAACACATTCAGGATGAGAGCCACTGATGCCTTGCATAAATTTTTACAAGACATGAATCCCAACGAACACAAAGTGTTCAAAAGAAAAATGATGATTGGTCACTTGTGTCAAAGTGATCAGGCACTTTGTACACATTCTCTCATGAATCTTTTATTAAAATTTCTTGACTAAGTCGCTAGCTAAGGCGATATTATGTCTATTGATTTTTCCTTTCTAAGTACAAGAGCATCGAGAGGAAGACACTTTCACAATCCTCAAGCCATCTACCTCGTTATAGTGGACAATCATCGAGTCATCCACCTCATTATAGTGAAAAATCATTGAGTCATCCACCTTATTATAGTGGACAATCATCGAGTCATCTACCTCATTACAGTGGATAATCATCGAACCATCCACCTTGTTACGGTGGACGATCATCGAGCCATCCACCTCGTTACAATAAAAAATTATCAAGACATCCACCTCATTTCAGTGGACAATTACCAGGCCATCCACTTTATTACAATTGAATTGTTATCAAGACATTGCATTTTTATTTACCGAGAGGGCCATTATATGTTGATCTCATCAAAGAGAAACATAAACATTTTCCAGTATTATAACCATCTGAAGGGCATGCATAAGATGCATCAAATATCAGAGAAGATTTGAAATGCAACTTGCCAAAATATCTATTATCATGCCGTAAATCGACGAGACTTGGACATATGAAGGATAAAATATCTATTATCATGCCGTAAATCGATGAGACCTGAACATTTGAAGGATATTTGTCAGTCACATTGATACTAGATATTGTAATGTGCAAAGGCTATTGAGGCCACATCATCATCTTACTGATTAAGCAACATTATCCTACCAATGGATCGTATACTTCCAATGGAACATCATCATCATCCTACCGATGGAGTAACGCCAGCCTACTAGTGGATCATTATCCATCCGATGGAACATAATCATTATCCTACCGATGAAGCAGCATAATTCTATCAACAGATCATTATCCCTCCAATGGAACATTATCATCATCCTACCGATGGAGCAACAATATCCTACTAATGGATCGTTATCCTTGCGATGGAACATCATCATCATCCTACCGATGAAGTAACATCATTTTATCAATGGATCATCATCCTATCGATGGAACTACATATATTCTTCTGATGGAACATCATTATCCTACCGATGGAGCAACATCATTCTAATATTATCATCATCCTATCGATGGAGCAACATTATCCTACCAATGGATCATATCCTTCCAATGGAATAACAACATCATCCTACCGATGGATCAACATATACCCTACCGATGGATTAGAATCTTTCCTATCAATGGATCTTTATTCGTCTTATTAATGGACAAGCATTTAATTTGCCAATTATCCTATCAATGGATCTTCAGGTGTCTTACTGAGAGACTAATATTTATCTTGCCAAATATCCTATTAATGGATCTTCATTCATCTTATCAATGGACAAGCGTTTATTTTGTCAAAATATCCTTTCAATGGATTTTTTATTCATCCTATCGATGGACAACCATTTATTTTGCCAAAGTATCCTACCAATGAATTATCATTCATCCTATCGATGGACAAATATGTATTTTGCCAAAATAACCTGCTAATGGATTCTCATGTGTCCTACCGAATGACTTGCATTTTTTTTCCAAATTTTCTACAAATGGATTCTTATTGGTTCTATCCATGGACCGACAATTATTTTCCCACCACACCCATATTCTGTCAATGGATATTATTTTTCCTTTCAACGGACTCACACTATGCTCTAACAATCAGATGAAGATTGTTAACATGTATGACTTTGAAGTACCAAGACGACAATGTATCCGCAAAAACATGCAAAGAAGATGAAAGAAAGTATCATAAGAGATGCTACCTTTTTTCTTTAATTTTGTTTCTACTAATGAGTTTTATCTTAGTCTTTTTTAAAACATCCAAGAGGATGTGTTCTCAATTTAACCACAGGTGCGGGCTACGTCAACAAGGACACAACACAATGTGGAGCTTTCATTCAAACCACACCCTCATTTGAGGGTCATGTATTCGATCAAAATTGAATTTGCCATTTTTCTTTGTCCGCGATCTCTTTCATCGATCCTATACAAAGAAAGGGACAACTGTTGACACCCAATTTTAATTTAACTTTCTTAAAAATAAATACTTTAGTTTTTTATTCTTTAAATAATTCAAAATACATTTTCTACAATTTTAGAATAATTTATCGATAATTATTCTTATTTTTTAAAAATATTAGGATTTTTTATTAATTTATTTTAAATTTTAGTTAATTTTAATTATTAATATTTTTGTTGCAGATTGTTGAATTTTTTAATATTGTCTTGTTTTGTTAAATCATTATTTTTTATTAAATTGTATTTTTTTTCATTTGTCTCATATGCATTTTAGTATTTTTAGCACAGTTAAAGAATATGTTGAAACAATGATAAATATTAAATTACTCAAATATTTAATTGAGACAATTTTAAATATATACAATAAACTAATTAGTTTATAAAAAATATAGTCATATTTTATTTATATAAAAAATAGCCAAAATCATATGTTATATACAGTGACTATATAATATAGCTTGGCAAAAGTCAAAGAAAATATACATTAACTATACAATATAGATTACTTATACATGAGCTATACACTGAATATACATATGATACACTCAAAAACTAAATATAGCTTGACTATACATGAAACATACACCGACTATACATGCCTATAAAACGAATGACCATTTTTTTGATAACTACTTTTGTCGAATGGCCATGTGACATAATTATCCCTAATTGATTTTGGGCCCATAATTTTGAGCCATATTTTTTATAAAAAAAGTGGTGTTTAATTTTCTTCATAACACCTTTATTTAGCCTCAAAATAAAGGTGGCGGAATAATTTTAGGATTGAGTGGTATAAATTTTCAAAATTGACAAAAATCCTAAAAATTTTCCTTTCAATTTTCTTCCCAAGCCGCCTCACCTCTCCATTTTTTCTTCCTCACCTAATCATTTCCTCCAACACACTCACCACCAGGCAAACCTACATACCCGCCACCACCCATCACTACCCAAACAACCCATGAAACAACACTTCCGTTCCTCCTTGTTACTCCCTCAAATAGCAAATTCCAGCGAGCTCCCAACGCCACCAACAACAAACAACAGCTCCCAAACGACCCACCACCATGCCAGAAAACCACCACCAACCACAGACCCTCCAACAAGATCAACCAGACCCACCTCCTTCCTCTCACAACCCACCGCCGAGGAACCCAACGAACTAGAGAGCTTTTAGGTCCGACAAATTCACGCGAAATAGTCTTTTCCCCTTTTACGTTTTCTTCTATTTTAACAGGTGTTTTGTCTCAATGTTGATAAGCTACGGTGAACCAGAGGTCTCTCGAAGACCCACCTGCTCCACTATGTCGCCACGATGCCATTTCTGGTGAACCAATGATGCTGTCGAGCTTCATCAGAGTTCCAACCTCGCAAGCAACCAAACAAGACCCAAGATCTAGCGAGCTCAAGCATTGAAGCTCCGTCTTTGTCAAACTACATCTCCAATGAACAACAAACCAGAAACAAAAAAACAACACCAACAGTGTCGAACTCCGATGATTCTTTCCCCTTTTGATATATTTTTGTTCATATTTATAAATTTTTATATAATGTTGTCCATATCTATGAATATTATATTTTTTTAGTCTTCAAATATTATTATTCTAGTAGTCTTCATCTATTTTTTAGTATAAATATTAAATTAGATATTCTTTGTGCAAACTTTTTCTTCTTGGTAGTAACACGTCGCCTCCAGCCCCTCTATGTCTATTTTATTTTGTTAGCTTCATTGTTTGATTTAGATATTAGTTGTATTTTTGTCCAATCTTTGTTCTTGTTTAGTTATTTTTTAATTTGTTGAATTACTGTCATGCAATTTTTAGTATTTCTAGTGATATGTTGTTATTGTTTGATTACTGTTTTAGATTATTTTACATTGTCTTTTTATTAGTTTTATTTAACTTTGTGTTTGAAAGATGCCATGTTCAATTGGCCAATGAATTTGTTTTTCCTCAATTTGAAAAAAATGAGATCAGTTGGAACCCATCGTTATAGATTTTAAAGGGTGCTAATACATTTTCTTCGAAATAACTTAAATCCTTACATAGAATTTATTGGTTTCGTAGATATTTGTTAATTAATTAATTAGTTTCCTAATTATCCTAAAATTAGGTGGCAACTCCTTAAAATTATTTTTTAAAAATGTTTTAAACAATTTAAATTAATTTTTTATGAGTCCCATGATGTTTCTCCTTAGTTGCATAAATAGGGATGACAACAAGGATATCAATCTTTTAAATTCAAACTCTATAGGAAAATATAGACACAAACACGACTATATACATTTTAGGCTTGTCCAAATTACTGCTAGACCCCTCTCTCTCTCAGAGACTCAAGGTTTTTAGACTTCAATAATTCTCTCCTAAGATGGTAAAAATTAGCCTTTATTGCGGACCAATTACTTGGACTGCTTTTTTAATTTTACTGTATCTCTCAAAGATATGAATATTTTGAATTCTTTAACACTCAACGTTAAAATATCGAATTACAAAATCAACACCGAATCCCTCCCAGCAACAATCATATATAAGATCCAATATAAGATAATAAGTTTAACTTTCAATATTGGAGCTATGAGAAATTGTTATAAAGGTGAGATTGTCCTATTCAACGATCCATCCAATTTGCTGATAAATGTTTTGATCAAATTTTTGACAAAACTCAGCTTCAAATGTTCTTGGGATGTATCAATTAAACAACATATTTTATTTTTTGACTTAGCAATTTACTAAAACCTCTTCACGATAAGTTGAAAAATATTCTTCCTCCGTGGATCAATATCTTTAGAGAAATAACGTTGAAAGCTAAGGACCTTCCATGCCTATTCCTTCTTGATCTCTCTGCATTCATAATAGTTAAAACAGATCTATCTGATATTTGTTATGGTGGTATTTTAAAATTAAATAAAATAAAAAAGAGCATATCATTGCATTTGCATCCAAACATTGGAATAAAGCCTAACAAAATTATCCAACTATAAAAAAAGTTAGCAATTATTTTATGTATTTCAAAATACAAGAATGGATTTGCCAAAGGAGTTGTTTCTATCTCCTTCTAAAAGTCCCTTAGCCAAAGAATTTCTACATCCTCGTCTGTTCCATCAGAATTTCAAACTTGAGACATTCAGTTTCTCCATTTTCTAAAAGAATTGAAGTTGTTAACTTTGACTCTATGGAAACACTCCCCACAATTGAAAATGAAAACACTCCCCACAATTGAAATCAACGCGATCAACCTCAATCCCCCACTTACTCGTCATTAGATGGAGAGTTACATGCACACATTTTTTAAATTTATAAAGAAAAATTTAAAGCAAACTTTTATTCTCCAGGAAACATTTTAAAGAAAATGTGATTTTTTAATAATTTTTAAAATGATGAAAGAAATAGCCTTCAAGAAATTTATTATGAGTTGTTAAACTTTGTTCAAAAGCAAATTATTTCAACTGGAGTTGGTACCTCCGATTTTCATATTTTTTCATATCTATTATTTGCTCATACAGTTATAGTTACATTTTGCTGACTTTAGCCCTTTGAAAAATTTATTAATTCATACGCGTTTTCGTGGCTTTGGATAGTGATGGTAGACTAGGGTCATATTCTCGTTCTGGAATGGGGACGAGGACGAGGGTAAGGAGAGGTAAGTGGGTTAAAGGAGCGTCTAGACTGAGAGTAGGTTCTTGGAACATTGGGACATTAACGAGAAAATCCATAGAGCTAGTTAAGATTCTAAAGAAGAGGAAGATTAATATAGCTTGTTTCCAAGAGACCAAATGGGTAGGTTCTAAAGCTAAGGAGGTAGACGGGTATAAGCTTTGGTTCTCTGGTAGATCAAAGCATAGGAATGGGTAGGCATCATAGTAGACAGTGATTTAAGGGATCAGGTGGTGAAGGTTAGGAGAATCATTGATAAGATGATGTCAATTAAAGTGGTCGTTGAAGGGATATCGTTGAACATTATTAGTGCTTATGCGCCGCAAGCGGACTTAGGCGAGGAGGATAAAAGACACTTTTGGGAGGATTTGGACGAGTTAGTGGGAGGCATACCGCTTACTGAGAAGCTTTTTGTCAGAGGGAATTTCAATGGGCACATCGGGTCTATTTCGGAAGGGTATGATGATGTGCATGAAGGTTTTGGCTTCGGGGACAGAAATGGAGGAGGAGTTTTACTTTTGGATTTCGCAAGAGCTTTTGGGTTGGTGATAGCTAATTCGAGTTTTCCAAAAAAGGAGGAGCACTTCGTAACCTTCCGTAGTTCGGTGGCTAAGATCAGATAGATTTTTTGCTTCTTAGGAAAGATGATAAAGGTCTGTGCAAAGACTGTAAGGTCATCCCGAACATCAACCTTATGACCCGACATAAGCTCTTGGTGATGAATTTAGGGATCAAGATGACGAGGACGAAGAGGGTCAGGGATGACCGACCTAGAATCAGATGGGGGAGTTTGACCACGGCTAGTGTCCTAGAGATGGAAGAGAAATTGAAGGATATGAGGGCCTAGAATAGTAGTGGGGATGCGAACAGTATGTGGATAGGATGGCTAGTTGTATTAGGGTTGTAGCAAGAGAAGTGTTGGGAGTCTCGACAGGTAGCCGTGGCCGGCATCGAGGGGACTGGTGGTGAAATGGAGAAGTGTAAGGGAAGGTGGAGGCAAAGAAGATGGCGTATGTGAAGTTGATAGAAAGCAAGGATGAGGTGGAGAAGTGGACGAATAGAGAACTTTATAAGATAGTGAAGAAGGAGGCGAAGTCGTCGGTTTTGATGACAAAAATAACAGCTTTTGACCGTCTTTATGCTGAACTAGAAGAGAAAGACGGGAATAGGAAATTTTTCAAGCTAGCCATGATGCGGGAGAAAAGGGAACGCAATGTGGACCAAGTGAAGTGCATTAAGGACGATCATGGAAAATTATTGGTAGATGAGACCCTCATTAAACAGAGATGGAAGTCATACTTCCATAAACTCTTGAATGAAAAAGAGGACAGAGAGATTATGTTGGGAGATTTGGAACATACAGGGAGGCTTCACGATTTTGGGTGTTGCAGGAGTATTACGGTCGAAGAGGTTAAGGGTGTGTGCGCAGGATGAGCTGGGGAAGAGAGACTGGACCTGACAAGATTTCTGGGGAATTTTTGAAGAGCGGGAGTTCGGTAGGTTTGGAGTGGCTGACTAGGTTATTTAATATTATCTTTAAGACGACAACGATGCCTGAAGAATAGAGTTCGAGCGTAATGATTCCTCTATACAAAAACAAGAGTAATATCCAGAGCTGCAACAACTATAGAGGTATCAAGCTTCTACGTCATACTATGAAGGTGTGGGAAAGAGTGGTGGAGATGAGGGTGAGGAAATGCGTGTCTATTTCAGAGAACCAGTTCGGATTTATGCCAGGACGCTCAACTACAGAAGCCATCCACCTTATGAGGAGACTAGTGGAGCAGTATAGGAAGAGGAAGAGGGACTTGCATAAGGTATTCATCGACCTAGAAAAGGCTTATGATAAAGTTCCACTAGAGATACTATGGAGATGTTTGGAGGCTAAAGGTGTACCTGTGACATACATTAGAGTTATCAAGGACATGTATGAGGGTTCCAAAACCAGGGTAAGGATAGTAGGAGGGGACTCAGAGCACTTCCCATTTGTGATGGGGTTGCATCAAGGATCAACTCTTAGTCCGTTTTTATTTATTTTGGTGATGGATGGATTGACACGACAAATTCAAGGTGAGGTGCTATGGTGTATGATTTTTGCGAATGATATAGTCCTGATCGATGAGACTCGTAGCGGAGTTAATGCTAAACTAGAGGATTGGAGACATACCTTGGAGTCTAAAGGATTTAAGCTGAGTAGGACCAAGACAGAGTACTTAGAATGCAAGTTCAATGAGACACCTCAGGAGGTTGACGCGGAAGTTAGGCTTGGTGACCATGCCATCCAAAAGAAAAGTAGTTTCAAGTACCTTGGGTCTATCATGCAAGACAACGGGGAGATTGACGATGATGTCATACATCGTATTGGAGCAGGGTGGATGAAATGGAGGCTCGCTTCCGGTGTGCTATGCGATAAGAAGGTGCCACCACAACTTAAGTGCAAGTTCTATAAAGTGGTGGTTAGACCGACTATGTTATATGGGGTGGAGAGTTGACCAGTTAAGGTCTCTCACATTCAAAAGATGAAAGTTGCTGAGATGAGAATGTTGGGATGGATGTGTAGGTATACCAGAAGCGATAAGATTAGAAATGAGGCTTTTCAGGACAAGGTAGGAGTGGCCTCGGTGGAAGACAAGATGCGGGAAATACGATTGAGATGGTTTGGGCATGTGAAGAGAAGAGACACAGATGCCCTAATGCGAAGGTGTGAGAGGTTGGCCATGGATGGTTTCAGAAGAGGTAGGAGTAGACCAAAAAAATATTGGGGAGAGGTGATTAGACATGACATGATGCAGTTACAGCTTACATCCGTACACTTTACCCTCCGCAGACCCCACATTGTGGAATTTCACTGGATTGTTGTTGTTGTTGAATAGTTTGAGGCTTATGCTGACTATCATCAATTAGATTTTACTTTTTCAAAATCAATCATTGTTTCAAAGATATGAAAAACTCTCAATGGAGGTGATATCACTTGTGAACTTTCTCCAACACAAGGTTTTACAATGTATTTTGTTGATAGCTCTATTGTTACAACACCTTTTAAAAGGAAAGTTGAGAATGACGTCGTCAGTAGGAGAGATATTAAAAATATTTTTGAATGATATAATTATACAAATAAATATCTGCATGCGCTTGGTGAACTTTTGGTGTCAAAACCACCCTCAGCACCACCTACCACCTCTAAACCATCAGATGTCTCTACCTCTTCAATTCTATTATTTAAGCCATATGAGATCTCTTTGAACACTTACTAGAGAACTCCAGATTCACAAAGCGAGAGATTAGTAAACATTATAAAATTGATTCAACTTATGTCCAAATCCATCACCCGCATCATCAGAATTGACACTATCTTCTTACAAAGAGATGTTCTATCAGAATTTGCAATATTTGGGACCAGGTTTGTTACAGCTATAACATTTTCCATCTTTGGGAGTCGGAAGAGCTGGCTTTTTGATTGCATTCTTGTATTTTGGAGGAATTTTTTTTAACTTTCTAAACATGAAAACATGAGGTCTAGACGTAGAAGCTTCGTTTTTAGGAGCTGGTTTACTATGAGCCTTCTTCCTACAATGGGGCAGGCCTAATTATTTGCAGAAGCTTCTTAATATTGAAAAGCTTGATCGACACAAAGAACTTCCATGGTTATCTCTCCAAAGTCTTGCAAATGGTACAAGAGTTGGAACCTAGATATTGTAGCCTTATTCGATACAAGTTTTGATTTCAGTTGAGTCCAAAAGAACTCATTCCCACCAAATTCTTTGAAAAGACCTTAGCATCTTGATTCAGATTTTACCATGTTTAAATCACAGATTTAACAATATCAAATAATAGCAAGTTAAAAAAACGAATAATAATATTTACTTCCCTTATGGCTTTTATACGAAGTTTTGAAAAGGACCGTCTCACCTTTTCACTCTTCTAATCTACTATAATTAATTAAGCTTAAAGCAATTTTACATTGTGCAAAGAATGTATGAAATTTTCAAAAAAATAATAATAAAAAAATATTAGTTCTAGAAAATTCTAATGGTCATATATTGAAGAAGTAAAGAAAAATCAAGTATACATCTAAAGATGTGGGGTCTATTTATTTCTTCAAAAGGTTATGGAGATTTTTTTAAAAAAAATAACTTAAAGAATCCAATTGCTCTATTTTGCTATTACTTCGATTTCTTTTCTTTTCTAAGTTATTGTGATATCTAATCCAATTACTCTATTTTGCTATTTCTTCAATTTATTTCTTAACATTTTTCTATTCATTATTTTTACTAAAAATAACTAATTTAATATAAAATTTTATTATTTTAAAAAATAATAAATTATTTTGACTTTTATTTTGGCTATAATGTATATGGAATGAAATTAGTGCGATAAAATTAATAATATATTAAATTAAAATTAGAGATACATACAAATAATTTAATTAATTTTTTTTAAAATATATATTTTAAAAGATTGTAAAAAGTAATCTTACAAATAAAATAAATAGGATGGAATACTTGCAGTTAAAGTAAACTAGACGTTCATTATTTAATAAAAAAAATAGTTTTTCATTTAAATAGAGAATCAAGCTGCTCCTAGTCGACATGGGCAATTTAGTCCATTTTTGGCCTTCTTCTGGTTCAAGCGGTGCCCTGCTTTGGTTATAGATAAGGACACCATAAACACATTGATTTTTCTCGCCGGTGCTTCGTCTCCATGCCGGTATGTATTTCATTTATCTTCTGGGTTTATCATCTCTAGCTTTTCTTAAGTGATTGGTTTGTTTTTGGGTCTGCTAATTTGATTTATTGGATACTGTTATGATGGTTTCAACTTGCATATGAAGTGTTAGATGAAAGTGCTGAACAAGCTTTTGCTTGATTGATTTTTAAACCTTGTCAATCTTTTTTTGTTGGAATTGTCCGTTGTTGTCGATTTATCATTCGTGCTTTCGTTTGAGTTCTCTTAGCTTTTTCTTAAGTGATTGGTTTGTTTTGGGTATGGTAGTTTGATTTATTGGATACAATTATGATGGTTTCAACTTGCACATGAAGTGTTTGATGAAAGTGTTGAACAAGCTTTTGCTTGATTTTCTCTGCTAGATTGTCCTTCTTTGTGTATCTTTCTGTGAGATTTATAAACCTGATCAATCAAAAAAAAATTGCGAGCTTCTTCATTTGTTGATATTCCAATTGCAATCATAATTCTACAAGTATCCATTCTCTCTTGCTTACTTGAACAAAAGCCATCTCTTTCATTCTCGGAGCTTTCAAAATATCAAAAAATACTCACTTTCTTCATCCTTTCAACTGGCTTACAAGTTCAGGTGTTATCCTCTTAATTTTCCCCCTAAATGTTCTGTTTTTTCTTTCCCTTTGATTTTCTGCATTATTATTATTTTATTTTATTTGCCTTTTCAAGTTTTCTTAAAATTTGTCAGTTTTTGTGGCTGAATTTCATGACTGTGAAGTTGTAGATACATTAAACTCTTAGTTACAACAGATTATGGTTTTAATTTCGCTTGCCTTAGAAATATTTTCAAAGTTTAAAATATGTCGTTCAGAATTCTGTCCATATCCAGTTCGATTACTTTTTTCCAATTTCTAGCCACAAAAAAATCACTTTTCCTTTCCATCTCCTGTCAGGTTCTTCTATTTCCATAATTTGGACCTATTTGTGGAGGTATATTCTGGTTATTTGATGTTAATACTTGAGTTTTTGAGCTAATTTTTATGTCGACTTATTAGTAAGTTCATTGAGAGCTATCTTCAGCTATAGGCCAATGCCAAATGTCAATTGCCTTTTCATTATTCATTAACATTCTTTTAACTGTGAGCACTTATGTGTGACTTGGAAACATCCTTTCTTCTCCAAAAGAGAAGTAGAAACATCAGCTATTCTTCAAAACAGAACAACCTTCAGTTCTCCTTCTTTAACTTTCAAGAATGCTTAGGAACAACCTCTTTCAATGCCAACACAACTGTGAGATATAATTGATATGAGGCCGTTGGGAATCGTGGTTATGCAAGGATGATTAAATATTATAGCCCTTCCAATATTGATTTATTGCACAAGGTAATTAGTCTAATCCGTTGGTTGGTTATGGTCTGCTACATGCTATGTCTAATGCATTAAACCTATGTCACGAAACATCGACTCTCATCTCTTTCACAATCTTTATTTCACCACTCTTAATGAGTATTGTTTCAGCCGAGAGAAAAATAAAGATCAAATTTGGTAGCTAGAAATAAAGAAATTTTTCATGATAGATTAGCCAAATTTTCTCTTCTTTGGAATTAGCTGATTTTGAACTTTCCTCTTACTCCTCTTTAGATTTAAATTTCCCCCTCTATGCTATATGTAATAGGTAAAACTCAAAAGCTAAGTTGGAGAAGAATTGTTCATTGGCATAGAGGTGAAGAGTAACATAGTATAGAAAGGAAGCATCACAGATACTCATTTGTATTCCATATAACCAAGCTAGGCAAAATCTATTATTCCAGGTATAGTTTCCTCAAATTCAAGGCTGCCAATTTTTAGAATTTTGTGTTTTTGTTAAATTATAGTATATTAAATTACAATGGCTAATTTGACTAAATCTCGGCCTCTTGGCAATAGATATGCGTCTGCGTAAAAAGGTCATCAGTGCTTTTTCCCCCTTGAAGCAAAAAGCGCCCCAACACTTTGCAGATAAAGCCAGTGTTGTTAAAAATAGGCAACGGGACATGTATAAACAACTCTCGGCAGATAAAAAAGAAATGCTTATTCTTCAAGGCCGGACTATACGACATGAATCGAATAACCAAAACCTTCTTATCTGATCTCTTCCACCGCTGCCTAATACTCAACTTCGACTAATTTGACAGAGGGGTAGTACTATTAGAGAGTTACCATGTTAGCCTCAAACAGGTTTGCTAAATATAATGGATGACTTCATGACATTTTGTTTTGAACTAGCCGTAGTTATGATCTGTTAATATTTAATACACCGTAATTCTCGCTATAGGCAGAACCTCGCGCGATGATACTTCTACAGCTGTACAAGACAAAGGAAAGAATATAGTTAGCTCTCTCTGCATTTTCGAACCATGTACGCCACATGTATGTGCTGTTGATATTTACTCTTTCCAAAATTCCAAATTTCTATGCTAATTAAAACTTCCTATATACCAGGCTCAACATCAGCTACACCTGCGGGACAACATAACCCAAACTTAACAACTATATCTCGCAAAGGTATGGCAACCGCTTTACCCATTTGTACAGAATATCTTCTGTGAAATCTTTATGTATATTAATCAAAATCATATTTACAATAGGTTCGCCGTTAATGTTTCCTCAACAGCATGAAGGCAATGGCTGGCAAAAATAAAGGTTCGACTCACTTTAGACTTGCAACCGTACTAATTAATTAGCTCTTCCTCAAGGTGGTTCTATTTATACAGGTAATAATTTAATAGGCATACATTGTTGTGATATTTAACAACTTTCCAATGACGCAACCATCTTTTTTAAAAAAAAACCCTCCTTGTGAATATTGTGGAGCAAAAAGATTTGAATACGAATCGGCAGGGTTTTGTTGTAGTAATGACAGGATTAAATTGACATCACATGACAGGCCTCCAGATTTGGTAGATCTCTTCTTAGGCAACACCGATGAATCTAAACATTTTTGCACCTATATTAAAATGTATAATAACATGTTTATATTTACTTCTCTTGGAGTAAAATATGAAAAAGAGCTAACAAAAAGATATCATGGTATCTATACCTTTAGAGTTCAAGGACAAATGTACCATTTTATTGATGATTTGGCCCCTTCAAATGAACTACCAAGAAATCTACAGTTATATATTTATGATGATCACACTGAGATGTTGAACTGTATGGCTACTTCCAGTAATGCTGACCAATCATTTGTTCAAAAGTTAATGACTATACTGAAAATAAATCCTTGTTGTATCTTCCTAAAATCACTTATGCAAGTTCCTAAAATACAACAACTTTCGTGACTCTCGCTTAAATCAACAAATTTATAACTTATCAATTGTCTCGAAAGTTGTGGCAATATGGTTTGACCAAGAACTGACAAATAATAGTTCTGTGCCACATCCAAATTATCCTTGTACTAATAAGAGTCAATTAGTCAATTATTATTATGATGGTTGCTATAATCCTTTGCAATACCCATTATTATTTCCTTATTCTCAAAATGGATGGCATTGTGGAATTAAAAGGGTTGTACAAAATAATAACAAATGAAATCGATCTGGCTGAGAAAATGAGCAACTTCCCAGTTTATCAAATATGTGCTCTATTGATAATCTGCTTGACATCGAAGTTGAAGTTCTACAAAAAGGAAAATGAAAAAGAGATAAGATTTCTTGTCGTGAATACAACTGCTACAAACTTCAAATGAGAGATTGTAACACTCCATATTATTCTAGTCTAGACTAAGTTTGAGGGCCATGAGAAAAATTGAGAAAATGAACTAGTCCAGTGGACCACAGTGTCGCCTACGATCCATAGAGAGTTCTACGAGTCGTAGGGACGACTCGTGGGTCCTTCCAACACTTAGTGAAATTTTGAATTTTGAAAACCCTTCCTACGAATGACCTTACGATTTGTAAGGATTTCTACGAGTCGTATAAAGGACTCGTAGAACCCCTTGACACTTAGCTAATTTTAGATTTTGAGGCTTGTTCCCACGAGTGGAGGTGAAAACTAGTCAAAGATTTTACGACCCGTAATGGGGACTCGTAGATCCAGTGGTACAATTTTAGTAACTACTGGAAATTGTACCTAAGTTCTATGAGTGGTCTTTACGGCCCGTAGAACTTTGTACGACCTGTAGAAAGGAGTTCATAGACCCCAAGCCTTATTCTAGCCAGAGTTCTACAAATGGTCCTTACGACCCATCTCAGGGTTTACGACCCATAGAAGGAGTCATAGACCCATTGTACAATTTCCAATGGAGTCCAATTTGGAACTAGGCTTCCACGATTGGTCTTCTACAACTCGTACAATGACCCATAGACGGCTAGAGTTAGTTTTAATGAAGGGTAGTTTGATCTTTTTCCACTCTTTCCAAATCAAAACCCTAACGTTTTGGGGCTATTTTGAGTCCCTTATCAATACCCTATACCCTTAAACTCTCATAACACTTAGAATTATTTGAGAGAAAGGATTGGAGAAAAGAAAGAACTAGCATTCAAGGTTTTTAAGAGTGGTCTTCGAGTTTCAATCATTCCTTCGATTTTCAGGTATGTAAAGCTATTCAGAACATTGAACTATGTTCATCCACGTGTCCTACATCTTTTTTGAGTCGAATTGTTCCTTGAGTTAAGTCTGAATGTTCATATGATTTGAGTTTTCTTGATATATTTATGATCCTAGGGAGTCCTTGCATATATATATTCGATTATGTCTTGATGATGTCGATGAGTTGAGTAATTGAAATACTCGTTCATGCCTTCATTCCCATGAACCCTAATTGAGTATTATTTTTCAATGTTTTACATAATGCTCGAGTCTAAAAGGTTGATTGGTGAATATTGAATGAGAATGAGTCGAACGTGGTTTGGATAGTAGAAGTCTTTACATTTATTATCGTTTGAACTTGAATATTTTGGAGTCTAAATGATTGTTGATTTAGAGTCTTGATGAGTCATGAATGAGTCTTGAAAAGAAGTCTAAATGAAAGAATTGGTGATTGAGATGGGATTGAGTTGATTAGAGTTCAATGTTACTTGTGACTAGATGAGATGATTTGCATAATTCGATTTTATTAGAGTCTTATGGGCATATTGAGTCTTGTGAGGAGTATCGATCACTGAATTGAGTGAGAGCAAATAACAATTTGCATTCAATAAAATATGTAGCCAGTGTAGGAGAGGATTGAACCGTAAAATTGGATGTTCCCCTTTTATTCCAAAAGAGGACTTGATTTGATTGATTGTGAATCTAAGATTTAATTATTCATCCCTTACCGTGGCAAAGTATTGGTCAGACGTGGCAACGCTGTGGGCTCATTGTACATCACCGACTGATAGGTGGTGGTTGTCGGATAAGAAAAACTACCAAATCTAAAATGAATGGTTTGATTGGCTGAGTTACATATTACTGAGTCTATTTTTCTTTAAAAGCATTGTTTATTTTAACTTGCATTCTTTATTGAGTCGAGTTGATTGTAGAGTTGAGTCCCTTGTGATAAGTTGATTGATGTTGAGTATGTTGATCGTATTCTTTTTCAGCTATTTTACATACTCGTACATTCCATGTACTGATATCATTTGACCTGAATCGTTTTATGATGCAAATACAGGTGCTAGAGATCATCAATAGACGCTCCGTTAAAGATTTATTTCTTTCCTGATAGCGGTGAAACCTCCTTGCTTTTCAGGGGAATCGTACTTACTTTCATCTTTACTTTTGAGTAGTTCTTTTGAGGTAGCTGCGGGCTTGTCTCGGCACCTTCTTGACAGCTGATAGAGGCTTCTTAGACATAGATAGAGTCCACTGGAGTTGATGTCTTTTACGAGTCTATTTTCTAAAACTATTTTGATGATATTGGGTTGATTTGATGTTGTTCTTTGTACCTCTTTCTTTGCTAAATATTGATCGTTAGCCCACTTGAGCGTTATTAATTCCTTTATCTAAGTCTTTCACTAAATGAATGAATGTGGAATTGTGTTTTTGGTAAACCGTCGTTCGAGCCTGGTCACTGCGACCTCCTTTGTGGACCAGCAATGGTCTTCGCGTGCCAGCCACATCTAGGTTATCCTCTCGAAGCGTGATAGAGATAATGATATAAATGGAATATTACACTCAGGAAGACTTTTCCAACAATACTCGGTTGATTTATTCATAAAAGTTGAAATTCAAAGATTAGATTTTACTTCATGTAATCAAGATTTATTACGAGCTGACGCATTATAGGGACTTATCAATTTTCTCGGACATGGTGACAATGATACTTCAAAGAGAGGAAAACAATGCTTTCTTCCTGTAAGTTTTACAGGAGGTACTAGGGATATGCATCAATGTTATTGTAAGACACCATAAGTCAAAAAGTCGTAACGAAGGAACAAACTTTGAAAAATGGATTGAATGAGCTCCTATGACTCAACCTATGAATTATAGGTACTTCTACGAGTCATAGGACTGACTCGTAGAAGTGATGTAGAGGCTGTGAAATGGACTAAGGGTCAGGGAGACCCAACGAGTAAAGTTGACAACTCGTTCCTCCCTTGACTAGTCATAGAGACGAGTCGTAGAGGAGGTTCAGAGACTATGTCTTCAGGGTACCTCAGATCCTGTAGGGAGAGTCACTTCTAGGAGTCGTAGAAGTGTTTACGACTCATACGGATGAGTCATAGAAGAAACTTTAGAGACTCAGTCCTCAGGGTTTACTCAGACACTACAGAACGATTCTTTTTGATGAGTTTTGGGGACTTCAATTATTCGTAAGGACGAGTCGTAGGGTCAAATTTTGGTAAGTCTTAATAAGGGTATTTTAGTCCTTTCCCATGATTTATCAGTGAGGTAGGTCGTTTTGATGCTAAAATATATCCTATCTAATGACCCTAAGCCATCCCGAACTCTTCATTCTCACATTATGTTCTAAATTCACAAAACCCTCCTCTCTCAAAGTTCCTCTCAAAGTCTTCATCCCAACAAAGTCTAGGATTCATCAAGAACAAGTCTCCATTTTCAAGCTTGCATTAGGGCTTTATTTCCCCAAGGTGTGTGGGTCTTTATTCATGGGTTCTTTCACCCATGGAGCCCAAGTATTTTCTAACCCAGTAGTTTAATCTCAAATTATGAAAATTTATGGGTTTTCATATCATGATTCCAACTGCATAGATTATTGAGTATTTGAAGTTCTTTATATATCTTAGCTTATAATGACTCTTATTTTCATAGAATTGTTGATTTATCAAGGTCCATATATGAAGGCATGAAATGGTTTTAAAGTGAATTGGTGGGTTGTTTCAATTATGTTTTAATTGATGCATTTCATTACTCTCATGCATGCTAGCATTGATTCCAATGGTTTGAAAGTTGAATTAAATAGAACCCACCTAGTTTTACTATGTTTTTAATAAAGTTTGACTTGAAAGCTTTTGACTCCAAATGAATGTTTATGAAAGCAATGTCTATGATCAAAAGTAAATCTTATGAAATGAAAGAATGATGATATGATATGAATGAAGGATTCTTTATGTGATAAGGACAATTCTCACATATTTGAATCAATAAAGGTTTTAATGAGCTATTCTACCGAATGTGATATTTGAGTTCTCAAGCTATATACTATGACTATTTTGAAGAATTAAACTATTCCATGGGATTAACCTAGCATCGAATGGGGCATTTAGGTAGGACTCGGTAAGGGAATCCTAATAGGAACCCCTTGTATCATTAACTATATGCCAATATAGGAGCCCTTGCAGGGTTTTGGCTAGTAGATCCTCGTATAACCATCTAAAGTTAAAGTGAAAGAAATGAATAATGTTGATGGAGTTCTACCTGACAAGTAGTTTTCCTGTGCCAATGTAGGGGGTTCTGTTGGATTTCATGTAATAGCTCGCATGTTCTTAATGTCGGTTATAGTCATCTTCCCAGAAATGAATGTTTCTTCCCAGAAATGAATGTTTCAATGCTATTTACTTGATGTCTCATGCATGCACCTACTCATGTACTTTATTTTATAATGATGTAATGTTTTTCATTGTCTAATGCATGCCTACATACTTAGTACATTCAAAGTACTAATACATACTCTATTTGCTACATGTTATCACCATGTAGGGACTAGTGCCCCCCTCCCCCCTCCCGCCCCGATCCCCTCCACGTGGCTAGCTCGGACTAACTTGAAGGTTGCTTGTAGTGAGTTGTCATGTTTCGGGAGCAACATCCCTTTTATTCTAGCTTATGTTATGTAAAACGTTAATACTTCTATTATGGCATTTTTTGACATTTATTTTGAGGGTGAGCTAGGGACATGTCTTAGCCCCCGCCAAATCTATTAGTAGAGGTATGTTTGGACACAAATGTATGATGATCTAAGGTTGATGAAGACTTTTATTCTATGATGCTCTCCCTTAGTCCCGTTTTCCCCTTTTATTTCCACTTATTGTTCAACATAACTACCTATGAAAGGCTATTTGAATGCTAAGAGTCTTGGATGAGATACCTCCGGGTTCTTCATTCACTGTGTCACGTCTAGGCCCTAGGCCTGGGTCATGTCAAACTTGATATCAGAGCTTGAGGTTTTGAATGTTCCTCGGAGTCCAACGTACCACGTCAAATAGGGTCTTATTCATGGTTTGTGAAGAGCGCCAAAATCATGAGTAGGAGACAATAAGGCGTTTAATAAAGTTTTCCTTTTTTTATGATTCATGTCGTGCCCTAGAATTGTCCTAAGTGTTCCTCCAAGTAATGAATCGTTTTATGTCCTCTAGATCATGCTTTCATGAAGAGTACTTACACCTACAGCAAGGGTCGAAGATGAGGACCAAGCTCTTTCGGTTCCCGAGGCTCCACATCATGAGGAAGGGGTTACTCATGCGGAGTTTCGTTACATCATCCCTTTGTTGTCCCAAGACATAGCCAACCAAACTAATCAAGATATTTATCCTTCTCTTCCTCAAGTTCCTACTCCAACTTCTAGGATTCAGGACTTCAAGAGAATGAATCCACTCGAATTTGATGGTTCAAACGTAGATGAAAACCTTATGGAATTCATTGTGGAAATTTATTGCATTGTGGCTATCATGAGAGTGCCTCCAAATGAGAAGGCCGAGCTAGTGGCCTATCAACTCAAAGGTTTGTCAAGGGTTTGGTATGAGCAATGGATAGTTGAGAGGGGTGAAGACATGGGGTCCATAGAATGGGAAGAGTTCAATGCCTTCTAAGATCGCTTCTTTCATGGTCTCCGATCCAAGGGCAAGGATGAGTAAATTCATCTCCGGTGTTTCTAGTTTAGTGTCCAAGAAATGCAAGATGGTCATGTTGGCCAAAGAAATGGACATATCACGATTCATGACATATGCAAAACAAATTGAGGAAGAAAATTTCAGTAAGAGGTCAAGAGGATTCAAGAAGGCTAGAGTTTATGGTGGAGGGTTCAATCACCAAAGGTCCGGTTATAGTAGTGGTGGAAAGGGCCAAAGTTTGTCGTGAATTATGGGGAAAGGTTCCACAATACTCCTCCTCCGAGGTTCAATGAGGACAAAGGTTCTAATCCGATGGTTCAAAGGGAGAATGCGGGTGCTCACACTTTTCCCGCTTGTAAGAAACATGGGAAACCTCACAAAGGGGAATGCTTAGCCGACTCCAATGCATGCTTCAAGTGTGGTAAACCGGGTCACCAAGATAGATATTTTAGAGGTGCTGGTGGTAGGCCTCAATGTCAAATTGTTCATGGTCAATAAGCTCAGGGGAGTGGCCAATGGACCAACCGATTTTATGCGTTGCATGGGAGATAAGAGGTGGAGGAAGCGCTCGATGTTGTTACCGGTATGTTAAAGGTCTTTGATTTTAATTTGTATGCATTACTAGATCTAGGTGCCAACTTGTCATTTGTTACTCCATTAATGTGTTACCCAAAATGTTAATAAAGCCCTATTTGGTGTCTACCTCCCGTGTCTATCTTGCATAAAGTTGTTCCTTGTGATCTCATTGAGCTTGACATGGTAGATTTTGATGTCATTATTGGGATGGATTGGTTGCAAGTGTCCTATGTTTCTATAGATTGTAGAACTTGTAGAATCAAGTTTCAATTCCCAAATGATTCTATTCTTGAATGGAAGAGTCATGATTCAGTGGTAGAGTGTAGGTTCATTTCTTGTCTTAAGGCCTGAAAGTTGATTGCTAAGGGTTGTATCTATCACATTGTGAGGATTAGGGATGTCGACTTCGAAAGTCCTTCTATTGAGTCGGTTCCCGTGGTTAATGAGTTTCCGAATGTCTTCTTGATGACCTTCCTAGTGTTTCTCCTAAAAGGAAAGTTGATTTTGGTATCGATCTTCTCTCCTATACCCAACCTATGTCTATTCCTTCCTATCGAATGGCCCCGATGGAATTAAAGGAGTTAAAGGAAAAATTAAAGGACTTGTTGGAGAAAAGATTCATAAGGCCAACTATTTCACCATGGGATGCTCCCGTGTTGTTTGTGAGGAAGAAGGATGGGTCGCTTCGGATGTGCATGGATTACCGTCAGTTGAACAAGGTGAATATCAAGAACAAATATCCAATCCCTAGGATAGATGATCTATTTGACCAATTTCAAGGGGAAAGTCATTTCTCAAAGATTGATCTCTAGTCAGGCTATCATCAACTAAGGGTGAGGGAGTGTGCTATTCCCAAGACGGCATTTTGAACAAGGATGGTTATTTTGAGTTTGTGGTGATGTCGTTTAGGTTGAGGAATGCATCGGCGTTGTTTATGGATCTAATAAATAGGGTGTTCAAACCTTACCTTGATACTTTTATGGTGATCTTCATTGACGATATCTTGATATACTCTCGAGGTGAGGAAGAACATAAGAATCACTTGAGAGTTGTGCTTCAAAACTCTAGGGATAGAAAATTGTTTGCCAAATTTAAGAAGTGTGAATTTTGGTTGAAAGAGGTAGCATTTCTTGGTCATATAGTGGCCGATGATGGGATCAAGGTTAATCCTAAGAAGATGGAGATGATGAGGAATTGGCCTAGACTGTTGTTGTAAAGCCCCTCAAAATTCTCCCTAAGATTCGAGCCTTCTTTGTATACGTGTGGGGCCCATCGTATTTATTTCGAAGTATGTGCTTGAGTTAAGATGAGTCCCTGAGAAATTAGGAGCGTTGGAGGTGATGTGGGGTCATTGAGGACCCCTAGGACCGAGCTAAGTCCAAGAGATCCGTTGTGGCTAAGCTTAGGACGAGTTCATGTAAGGGTCGACTTTTAATGACCCTATCTTTTGAAAGGCGTCAATTTGGGTGGCCCACGACCTATCAAATTAAAGGTCGTCGAGTCTTCTTTCCAACGCCACCAGGGACGTAAATTTTGGAGTTCGGAGTCAAAAGATATGACGATCCTAAGATGAACTAGCACGACAGGAATTTCATTTTTGGCTTGAGTTGCAACTGCTGGGGAAATGGCCTTGGCGCTGTAAGGACGCGACGCGCCATTATCGCGCCAAAAACATGCCTCAGTAGTTTGGTCCCTGGCGCGACGCGCCACTAAAAGTTGTGCAGGGTTTTTCAGGCCAAATTCCCAGAATTCAGAACAATGGGCTTGGCGCTGTAAGGGCGCGACGCGCCACTATCGCGCCAGAAACATGCCTCAGTAGTTTGGTCTCTGGCGCGACGCACCACTAAAAGTTGTGCAGGTTTTAGGCATGATTGGCCTTGGCGCTGTAAGGGCGCGACGCGCCACTATCGCGCCAAGGGTGTTTTAGCCTATTTTCAGAACTTTTGAGGAGGGGCAATTTGGGAACTTACCCAAATTATATATATGTAACCCTTGGTCTTTTGGGAACCCATTTGGCAGCCCCCACTCTCTCTCTCTAAAAAGCCCTAGGAGGTTCTCTCTCTCTCTTATTCATCTTCTCCATTTCCAACAAAAAGAGTCCAAGAGCTTCAAGATTTGAGTCCCCCATTGAAGACCCAACATCAAGGTTTCTTCAAAGTCTTCAAACAAGGTATGTAAGGCTATCCAAAACATGGGCTAAGTTCACCCATGTGCCCTATTCTTGCTTGAGGTTAGATATTCATGAAAAATAGAGTTCTTGGTATGGTGTATGTCTATATGAACTTTGTCTCCTATTTATATAATGCTATATGTGTTGATGTTGTTGAGCCAAGAAGTTCTTAAATTCCTTCATGATTAGTATGAATTGATGGAGATGAATTGTTGTTATGTTTTGTTGACCTCTTTAGCCATGTGAATATGTTGTTTAAGTCAATTTCCTTAAATGCGCTATTCTATTTGAATGGTTGGGTTGAAGTCATAGAGTTGTGTTAAATCTTGAGGAGATGTCATAAATGTTCATATAGAAGAGGCTTGATTGAGTTGATATGAGGAAGGAATTGGCAAGTGGACAAGGTCCTAAATGAGACTTGTCATTGTGCCTCAATTGAATTGCAAATGAGAACCGAGTTGATGAGGTGGTATTGTACCACATGAAACTAGCTGTGAGGGCTTGTTTGATATGATTTGAGGAGTCTTATGAGCATAGAGTCATGGGAGGAGTATCGAGCACCGACGCGGGTGAGAGTATAGTCCATACTCGAACCTCAGAAACTACGCCGCCAACGTAGGTAGGGATGGAACCATTAAAGTCGGATGCTTCTCGAGGGATTGGAACCGTTAAAGTCGGATGCTTCCCGTGGGATCGAACCGTTAAAGTCGGATGTTTCCCATTTGTATTGTCCTAAAATGATAGGACTTGACTAATTGATGGTACTCATGATTAGAGAGGCATTCATACCCTGGCAAGGTATGGACGGACGTGACAACAACGTCGGATTATTGTACTATCACCGGCTCATAGGTGATGGTTGTCGGTTAAGAGAAACTCCCATTTAGGCCTTGTTAGTGCTCCGAGTCAGTTGAGTTAAGTGGCTTATGAGTTAGTCCTGTCTAAACTATTATTGTTGGACTTAGGACATTGAGTGAGTTGTGATGTATACATGTATGAGTTGAGGTCCTGAGTTGATATTGATGTTTTCTTAATGTGGTTTCATCCGGCCATTTTACATACTCGTACATTCCATGTACTGACGCCATTTGGCCTGCATCGTTTCATGATGCAGAGACAGGTACTAGAGATCATCAACCGGCGCTCCGTTGAAGATCCACATACACTTCCAGCCAGTCAGTGAGTCCTCCTAGTTCCCGGAGGATATTGGACCTTCTTGTACAGTTTTGTTGTCTCTTCTTTTATTTAGATTGTTGGTAGCCATGGGCTTGTCATTGACACCTTTTAGACTTGAATAGAGGCTTCGTAGACTGGAGTGTGGAGAGGATTAAACTGTTATCTTGAGGAGTCTTAATTTACTATTCTTATTGGGTTGTAAATGTTTAGCCTTCAGCCCTTATAGTATGAAAAGTATTTCATTAATTGAGTTTCGCTAAGAGAATGTGAATGAATGAATGAGTGACTGGACTAGGTGGTTCGCTCGGAGGTCAGAAATAGCCTTCGGGTGCCGGTTACGTCTAGGGTACCCTCCCGGGGCGTGACAGTTGTCTCCTTTGGACATTAGAGCTTTTTGGGTCTAGACGGGTATTATAGGAGGTTCATCAAAGGGTTCTCTTCAATCTCATCTCCTATGACTAAATTAACCCAAAAGAAGACAAAGTTCCTATGAACGGATGAGTGTGAAAGGAGTTTCCAAACCTTGAAAGATTGACTTACCTCCGCTCTTATTTTGACTTTACCTGAAGGATTCGTGGTGTATTATGATGCTTCAAAGGTTGGTTTGGGTTGTGTCTTGATGCAAAACAACAAGGTTATAACCTATGATTCTAGACAATTGAAGGTGCACGAGTGTAACTACCCTACCTATGATTTTGAGTTAGCAGCCGTTGTGTTTGCTCTAAAGATTTAGAGGCACTACCTCTATAGGGTACATGTGGATGTGTTCACCGATCACTAAAGTCTTCAATATGTGTTCACCCAAAAAGACCTCAACCTAATGCAAATGAGATGGCTTGAACTCTTCAAGGACTATGACATGAGTATGCACTATCATCCGGGTAAAGCCAATGTTGTCGCCGATGCACTTGATAGGGTGTCTATGGGTAGTGTGGCTCATGTTGAATAAGAGAAGAGAAAGTTGGTGAAGGATGTTCACTGGTTGGATAGATTGGGGGTGAAGTTGAGTGGTTTCCGTGATGGTGATGTGTTTATGCAAAAGAGGTCCGAATCATCTTTGATGGTGGATGTTAATTCAAAATAAGATCTTGACCCGACATTGGTAGAGTTAAAGAAATTGGTGAAAGAAAAGAAAGTAGAAGTGTTTTCACAAGGGGGAGATAGGGTACTTCACTAACAAAGTCGGTTATGCATTTTAGATGTGGATGGCCTAAGGGATTTGATCTTGAGGAAGGCTCATAATTTTTCATATTCTATTCACCCCAGTTCGAATAAAATATACCGAGACTTAAAGGAGATTTATTGGTGGGGTGGCATGAAAAAGGACACAGCAAGATTCGTGGCCGAATGCGCGAATTGTCAACAAGTCAAGGCCAAACATCAAAAGCTGGGTGGCCTAGCCTAAGATATTGAAATCCCCACTTGGAAGTGGGAAGATGTGAACATTGATTTCATAGTGGGTTTGCCTTTTACTTGGAAACATCATGACTCAATTTGGGTGATTGTCGATAGAATGATAAAGTCAGCTTATTTTATATCGGTTAAGACTTCTTATAGCGCCAAGGATTATGCTAAGTAGTACATTCAAAATTGGTAAGGTTGCATGGTGTACCCTTGTCAATTATTTTAGATCGTGGTACCCAATTCACTTCTCAGTTTTGGAAATCACTTCAAATGGTACTTGGTAATAAGGTGAAGCTAAGTACCGCATTTCATCCTCAAACTGATGGGCAAGCCGAGTGGACAATACAAACACTAGAGGATATGTTAAGGGCTTATGTGTCGGAGTTTAAAGGGAGATGGGATGACCATCTACCGCTCATTGAGTTCGCATACAACAATAGTTATCACTCAAATATTGAGATGGCGCCATTTGAGGCTTTGTATGGGAAACGATGTAGGTCTCCGATTGGTTGGTTTGAAGTGGGTGAGATGACCTTGTTGGGTCTGGATTTGGTGGTTGATGATTTGGAGAAGGTGAGAGTCATTAGAGAAAGGTTGAAGATGACTCAAAGTCGCCAAAAGTCCTATTTCAATACTCGGAGAAGGGATCTTGACTTTAATGTGGATGATTGGGTAAACTTGAAGGTTTCACCCATGAAAGGTATAGTTCAGTTTGGTAAAATGGAAAAGTTGAGCCCTAGGTATGTAGGACCTTATAGAATCTTAAGACGTGTTGGTAATGTTGCTTATGAGTTGGAATTGCCATTAGAAATGACTATGGTTCATCTGGTATTCAATGCGTCGATGTTGAGAAAATGTGTGGGTGATCCAAATTTCATCGTGCCTTTGGAAGTAGTGAATGTTGATAAAACTTGACCTATGAAGAGGTCCCGGTTGAAATTTTAGACCGACAAGTCAAGAGATTGAGGAACAAGGAAGTTGCATCCGTCAAAGTCCTTTGGAGTAATCAATAGGTTGAAAGCGCTACATGGGAAACAAAAGTGGATATGATGAAGCGATACCCTAATCTCTTTAATTCTACTCAAGCCAAAGGTATTAATTCATTCATGCTCAAATTGTTTAAGACTCCTACGTTTCAGTTGTTCCTAAGTCTGCCATATGCATACATGTTCATGAAATCGATTGTAAAGTCATGTTTTATGTTAAGTATGAAAGTCTCATGGTTTATGCATGTTTATATGTCATTGCATTCATGTTGGGTTGATAAATCCTCGTTTCATGTCCTTTCTATGCTAGTTGAATCTCATTTGAGGACAAATATTCCTAAAGGAGAGATATTATAAGACTCGTAAGTCGAAAATTTGCAACAAAGGAACAAACTTTGGAAAATGGATTGAATGAGTTCCTACGACTCAACCTACGAGTTGTAGGACTGACTCGTAGAAGTGATGTGGAGGTAGGGAAATGGACTAAGGGTCAAGGAGACCCAACGAGTCAAGTTGATGACTCATTCCTCCCTCGACGACTTATAGAGACGAGTCGTAGAGGAGGTTTAGAGACTCAATCCTCCGAGTACCGCATACCTTGCAGGGCTAGTCACTTCTACAATTCATAGAAGTGTTTACAACTCGTAGACAAGAAACTTCAGAGACTTAATCCTCAGGGTTTTTTCAGACCCTGCAGGATTATTCCTTTTGATGAGTCATGGGGAATTCTATGAGTTGAAAGGACGAGTCGTAGGGTCAAATTCTGGTAAGTTTTAATAAGGGAATTTTAGTCCTTTTCTATGATTTATCAGTAAGGTAGCCCATTTTGGGGCTAAAATCTATCCTATCTAATGACCCTAAGCCATCCCAAACCTTTCATTCTCACATTAATTTCTAAATTCGCAAAACCTTCTTCTCCAAAAGCTCCTCTCAAAGTCTTGTTCATCTCAAGCAAGGTCTAGGATTCATCAAGAACAAGTCTTCATTTTCAAGCTTGCATTAGGGCTTTATTTCCCCAAGGTATGTGGGTCTTTATTCATGGGTTCTTTCATCCATGGAGCCCAAGTATTTTCTAACCTAGTAGTTCAATCTCAAGTTGTGAACGTTTATGGATTTTCATATCATGATTCCAACTGCATAGATTATTGAGTATTTGAAGTTTCTTTACCTATCTTAGCTTATATTGGCTCTTATTTTCATATAATTATTGATTTATCAAGGTCCATATATGAAGGCATGAAAAGGGTTTTAAAGTGAGCTAGTGGGTTGTTTCAAGTATGTTTTAATTGATGCATTTCATTACTCTCATGCATGCTAGCATTGATTTCAATGGTTTGAAAGTTGAACTGAATAGAACCCACCTAGTTTTACTATGTTTTCAATAAAGTTTGACTTGAAAGCTTTTGACTACAAATAAATATTTATGAAAGCAATATCTATGATCAAAAGTGAGTCTTATGAAATAAACGAATGATGATATGATATGAATGAAGGATTCTTTATGTGATAAGGACAATTCTCACATATTTGAATCAATAAAGGTTTTAATGAGCTATTCTACTGAATGTGATGTTTGAATTCTCAAGCTATATGCTATGACTATTTTTGAAGTATTAAACTATTCTGTGGGATTGACCTAGCATCGAATGGGGAATTGAGGAGGGATTCGGTAAGGAAATCCTAGTAGCAACCCCTTGTCTCATTAACTATGTGACAACATAGGAGCCTTTGTAGGCTTTTAGGTTAGTGGATCCACATATATCCATCTAAAGTTGAAGTGAAAGAAACGAATGAAGTTGATGGAGTTCTACCCTACAAGTAGTCTCCCCATGCCAACGTCGGGGTTTATGTTGGATCATGTAATAGCTCGCATGTTCTTAATATCGGTTATAGTCATCTTCCCAGAAATGAATGGTTCAATGCTATTTACTCGATGTCTCATGCATGCTCCTACTCATGTACTTTATCTTATAATGATGTAATGTTTTCCATTTTATAATGCCTGCCTACATACTTTATACATTCAAAGTACTAATGCATACTCTATTTCCTACATGTTATCACCATGTAGGGATCGATGCCCCCCCTCGATCCCCTCCACGTGGCCAGCTCGAACTAACTTGAAGGTTGCTTGTGGTGAGTTCCCATATTTCAGAAACAACATCCCTTTTATTCTAGCTTATGTAAAATGTTAATACTTCTATTATGACATTTCTTGAAATTTATTTTGAGTGTGAGTTAGGGACATGTCTTAGCCCCTGGGTTGATGATGACTTTTATTCTATGATGCTCTCCCTTAGTCCCGTTATCCCCTTTTATTTCTGCTTATTGTTCAACGTCATTACCTATGAAAGACTATTTAAATGCTAAGAGACTTGAGTGAGATACCTTCGGGTTCCTCATTTGCTGTATCATATCTAGGCCCTAGGATTGGATCGTGACAGTTATATGGATGTTATTGCATTAGTTAAACATTTCGGAAAACCTGATATATTTTTTACTATGACTTGTAATCCTTCTTGGATAGAAATACAAGAACATTTGCTGACAACTGATGAAGCTCAAAATACACATGATTTAATCTGTCGAATATTCAAAGAAAAAATTGAAGAACTCAAAATCGATATATAAAAAAGAAACATATTCGGAAAAGAGATTGCATTTATGTACACTATTGAGTTGTAAACGCACGACCTTCCACAAGTTCATTATCTTCTGATTCTTCACGATGATTTCAAATTACTTACTCTTGAATCCTATGACTAAATTGTTTTTGCTGAACTTCCTGAACCCGATGAAAATACTTACTTACATAGGCTTGTCAAAAAATATATGATGCATGGTCCTTGTGGTCATCTCAATCCTTCAAATTCATGTATGAAAAAAAGGAATTCTGCAAATTCAGGTACCCAGAAGATTTTGCTGAGAAAACAATAAAAGGAAAACATTCATATGCAATTTACAGAAGAAAAAATGCAGGAAAGTGTATTGAGATTAGAAAACAACTTGAGAACTCGTGGGTGGTTCCTTAGAACCCTTACCTACTATGCAAATTTAATTATCACATCAAAGTTGAAATATGCTCCGATATAAAAGCTGTCGAATATATTACAAATATAAATGCAAAGGACATGATAAAATCTCTTTCTTAGTACAAAAGATAGTACAAATATCAAAATAGACGAAATAAAGGAATATCAATTTGCTAGATGGGTGTCAGCACCAGATATCATATGGCGTTTATTTGCTTTCCCTATTAGTGAAATGAACTCATCTGTTTACCATCTTCAGCTACATCTTGATGGCCAATAATTTATTTTCTTTTAAATCAGTTGACAACATAGACAAAATCATGAATAACCCCATGATAAAGAAAACAATGTTGACAGAATTTTTCTTGATGAATAAAATGAATGAATATGCTAAACAACTCAATTTATTTTATAAAGAATTTTTGCAATATTTTTTATGGTCAACAACATACGAAATGTGGACACGAAGACAACAAGGTAATATTATTGGCCGTGATGTTATCCAACATAAGAAGAAAGATACTATCTTAGCCTACTATTAATGAATGTAAGAGCTCCAACGTCATACAAGAATCCTTTAAAATAGATGATAAATATTGCGACACATTTAGAGAATTTGTAGAAAGAAGCGGATTATTACATCATAATAACAACTTATTTGAATGTATTTCAGAGGCTATATGTTATCACATGCCTTATAGTTTGCAACGTCTATTTGCTACAATGTTAGTATATTGCAATCCTGATAATCCAAAATAATTATGGAAATAATTTGAGAATTCAATGTCTGAAGACTTCAACAATTTACCGAATATTGATCCCAAGCAAATCCGACGTTAGATTTGAACCGTATTAATGGGCAACTGCATAGCATGGGATATGATATCAATGAGTATAAACTTATTTCTGAAAATCTTGTGCGCTCAAGAATAGAATCAGAAGCAAAAGATGTTAATTTTGAAAGGAGCATAATTGTTACTGAAGAAGATTTACTCTTATATAAAAAATTGAACACAGAACAAAAACTAGCATATGATATCATTCTTCAAGGAATATTTACCAAAAAATCAGAAGCGTTTTTTATTGATGGTCTTGGAGGAAGCGGTAAAATATTTTATACCGTGCTTTATTATCCACAATAAGATCTGGAGGATTTATAGCTTAGGCGGCATCAACTTCTGGTGTTGCAGTATCACTTTTTCTTGAAGGACGGACAACTCATCCACGTTTCAAAATTTTAATTAATATCGATGAAAAATTCTCATGTAATATTAGTAAGCAAAGCTCTCTCGCCTCTTTCATTCGTGAAGTAAATTAATTGTGTGGGATGAAGTATCAATGTCAAAAAAATAATATTATTAAAGATTTTTACTTTGTTATGAAAGACCTTACTGACAACAATATACTCTTTGGTGGAAAAGTCATAATATTTAGAGGTGATTTTAGACAAACACTTCCTGTTGTCCGAAGTGGAAAGAAGAAAGACTTTATTTATGAGAGTATATTAAATTCAAAAAATTGTAATCAACTTGAAATATTGAGACTATCAGAAAATATGCGTGCCAAAACTGATCCTATTTTCTGTGAATATCTAATGAGAATTAGAAGTGAAAAACAAAAAATAAATAACCACAACAAAATTAAAATTCCAAAACAGTTTATTATTCCTTTCACTACTGAAAAAGAATCATTAGATCTCTTATTCAAGGTCAACTATCTAAACATACCTGAATATTTAGCGATTCTTCTTTTATGACCTCTCGTGTTATCTTAACTACAAAGAACGACTTTGTTGATGAAAGAAACGATAGACTCATAACTCAATTTCTAGCAGATGCTAAGATTTTCATCGCTACTGATGAAACTATTGAACCGAATGATCAACCTCAATTTAAAGATTTCTTACACACTTTAAATCTTCATGGCTTACCACCATACAGACTAATATTGAAGAAAAATTGTCCTGTTATATTATTACGAAATTTAAATCCTTCTAAAGGCTTACGTAATAGTACAAGGTTGGTGTGTTGTGATTTCAAAATAAATGTTATAAGTTGTAAAATTGCAAGTGGTGAGTTCAAAGATAAACATGTTTTTATTCCAAGAATACCATTACGATCATCAGAAGATGAAAAAAATACTTGTTCCCTTCAAAAGAACACAATTTTCAATACGCTTATGTTTTGCAATGACAATAAAGCACAAGGAAATATATTAGATTACGTTGGTATTTATTTGCGTGAACCATTTTTTTCTCATGGTCAATTATATGTTGCATTATCGAGAGAAAAAAATTTAACTATTTAAAAAATTTGATTCGACCACCTACTGTAGATAATGTTGATGATCAATCAACTTATAATATAGTGTACAATAAAATTATTCAAAAAGCTTTAATGTAAACATAGTTACATTTTTGCTGTCCATATGCATAAAAAAATATTACCTTGATATCCTTCAGCTATATCACCATTCAATGAAATTTGTTAAACTATATCCCAAAATGATTATGATATGGCATGCAGAAATTAATCATGTTATGATAAGAAATAACTTTCATTGTCTCTACAACTTCAGCAAAAAATCGGTACAAAGGTTGAATATGGATATTAACTGCTAGTGCTATTTTGGTTCTTTCAAGTGCGGTTATACAAACCTTCCACTCCAATGTTTCTTAGTACGTTGCTTCGCTCAAAGAAACTCCTATTAGAACTTCACACTGTATTCATTGTCCTTGTTCTCTGTTGTCTTTTTTGTCTCCTCTCATGTATCTATCTTCTTCATCTGTTTGATTTGCTCCTTCTGTGTTTTATTTGTGTGATTTGGCGTGTTCAGATGTGTATATGTTCTTATTTGCACTATTATCAAAGTTTCAATTTTTCTTGTTATAGTATTTTTAAACTTTCAATCTTTCTTATTTTTCACTGTTCTGTTTCTTTGCTTTATTTCATGTGTTGTATGTATGTGCGGTAAAACAAGATCTTATGTTTACCTCAATTGCCTTATTTCTTCATGTTTTTCACTGTAATGTGCTGTAGAGATATGTGGTGGAAGTAGTTGCTTAAATTTAGGACTGTTGGAATAAAGATCTATTCTACTGGGTGGGTTGTTGGAGTAGTATGCTATTTTTATTAACCACTAGTTATGTGAGCTGATTTTTTTCATTATTGTTAGTTGCGTGGCGGATGCAGGATTTTAATTTAGGGGGTTCAACATATAAAGAAAGGAAATAAGCAAAGAAAAATTAAAGCAGACGTTTGCTAAATTTTAACTCGCCTTATTTGTCCTTTTAACATTTCTTTCCATTTTTCTCTACACCGTCGAGCCTTTTTTTAAAAATATCATTTTTTTTAACTTTCACTTTGCACTGTCCTACTTTATTTTAAACTTTCTATTTTTTCTTTTAAATTAATGCCCCACAAAAGATAAGCTTCTTAAAAAAGTGTGTATTGAATTATTAATATCATAATATATTTTTTTGAAATTGATAAAGAAAATAAAAAATATTATGATATTAATAATTCAATATTTACACTTTTTTAAAAATAATATATTTTTAGTACTCAATAATAATAGTAATAATAACAAAAGATGTTGAACAACATCAATATATTAATATGTAGAATGATAAAAATATAGTTGAAAAGAATTCACTATGTAACTCGATAAATAATATATAAAATTTAACAAAACGAGATATGCATAGTGTGTTATTTCTTTTCTTTTGGTGGAAAAATGTGTTAATATTGAAAATCAGATAGAAATTATAGAAATCTAGTTAGGGCTTATATGTGAGCATGAAAAAGAGAGAATAGGAATATTTTTCATTCCAATTACATAAAAAAATATAAAATATTTTAAATACAATATTTAAACTTAAGAAAAATAAAAAAACAATTAAGTAAATAACAAATATACACAAATGGGCTAACTACTTTTTGTCTACCCAGCCACAATTGCTCATTTGAGAGTGAGAAAGGCTCAAGCCCAAAATGCACATTAAATAGAAAAGGGAGTGAAAAACTTTAAAAAAAAGACTTGATCGAGAATCAAACACACGACCTTAGTTATAAATTGAACCCCTTTAACCACTGAGCCATTCTTTTCAATTGTATTAAGGGGGTTCATTAAAGGGTATATATCCATAATATTTAAATTTAACCTTCTATATACTAAGTAATTTTTCGACTGAGGGGGTTCGGGTGAACTCCCTCACTCCCCCCACGTAGATCCGCCCCTGGTTAGTTGCACGGCTTTATAAATTCAAGAGTTGTTTTTCAATAAAGAGAGAACAGTGAAAACCAATTGTTTGTGTTCTTGATTCTTTAATACTTTACAATTGGTATCAGAGCCCCAACTGGGCTTGTAGAAGTAGCAATCTTTGAGTGCTTAAACACTGAGAGAATGAGTGAAGACAAGACTCTAATAAAGATCCCTCACTTCGATGGTTATTATCACCACTGGAGTGAATTGATGGAAAATTTGCTTAGGGCAAAAGATTTTTGAAGCTTGGTGGAAATAGGTTTTGAAGAACCAAGAGCAGGGACGAATTTGATTGAGGTGCAATAGCCACAGTTGAAGACGCTAGAATCAAGGATCACCAAGTCAAGCATTAGCTATTTCAAGCAATTGATCGAACTGTATTTGAATAAATTTTGGATCATCGCACAGCCAAGATTATTTGGGAATCAATGAAGCAGAAGTTTGGAGGAAACATAAAGGTGAAGAAATCTCTTCTTAACTCATTAAACATAGCACTTATGAAGGCATCAGACCCTACCAACTTTGAGAAAACTGTCAAGATTTCAAAATGGAGGTTGTCTATGGAAAAAGAAATATGCAATTGAGGTTTTGAGTAAGTTTGGTATGAGGGATTGTAATTCTGTTTGTATTCCAATTGTTCCGGGGGAAAAATTAATAGAGATGTAGATGTCATCAAGATGGATGCAACTTAGTTTAAGAAGATGGTGGGGAGTCTAATGTATCTCACAACCACTCGACCTGAGTCTTATCAGTCGATTTATGGAAAGTCCTACAAAATTACATGTTGAAGCAACAAAGAGGGCCTTAAGGTATTTAAAAGGGACTGTGAACTATGGTGTGTTTTACAAAAAGGGAGGAACTAGTGATTTGGTGGAATTTACCGATAGTGATTATGCTGGTGATATGGGTCATCTAGAAAGCAACCCATTGTCACTTTGTCAACCACGGTAGCTAAATTTTATAGCTGCGATATGTGCCTGGCAAGCTATTTGGATGAGATGGGTACTGAAAAAAATCGATCATATTCAGGTACAAGGTACCATGTTATTGTGTGATAATGCTTCAACTATAAAGTTGTCCAAATATCCAGTCTTACATGATCGTTTCAAGCATATAAGAGTCATATTTCATTTTCTTAGAGATATTGCTAAAGATGGAATTGTTGAATTATTATTCTGTGGCACTAGAGACCAACTTGCATACCTGATGACTTAACATCTCAAGTTGAAAGCTTTACAGGAATTTCGTAAGATATTGGGCATGTGTGTTGTTCAAGATTTGAACTAATTTTTCTTGTCAAAGGAAGTTAGTTCAAGGGAGGGCTTGTTGGAAGTAGTTGCTTAAATTTAGGACTGTTGAAATAAAGACCTATTCTACTAGGTTGTTAGAGTACTATGCTATTTTTATTAACCACTATATTCGTGAATTGATTTTTCTCATTATTATTAGTTGTACGACTTTATAAATTCAAGAGCTGTTTTTCAATAAAGACAGAACTGTGAAAACCAATTATTTGTGTTCTTTATTCTTTAATACTTTACAATGTGGAATAAAAAAGGATCTTGATTTTACCTTAAAATGGTGTTTTGTTACATGTGCTATAGAGATATGTAGCAAAAATAGATTTTGAGTTTACCTCTAATGGTGTTTTTTTTTTTTTTGTTTCTTTTGTCCATTTTTTCTCATGTGGTGTGTAGATATGAAGCAAAAAAGTGTTCATAAGTTTACCTTAAATTGTTTTTGTTTTTTTGTTCTTATGATTTTCATTGTTCATTTGTTCTCATATGGCGTACATATATGAAGCAAAAAAGGTTCTTGAGTTGGTGTTTAATTTTTACTTGAGTTTATTTTAAATGGTGTTTCATTTATGATTTTTCCTGAATTTCACCTTAAATGATGTTTGTTTTTTTGGTTTTTTTCATATTTCTGTTGGTGATGATGTTTTTAGAAACCGGAGTTTAGTTGAAGGATTGTTTTGACAGCTGTGATAGGATTTTTGGGGTCAGCTTATAGTACTGTGGATGGTGTTGGTGGGGGTGGCATTTTTGTCCCTATGCTTACTTTGCTTCTTAGATTTGATACCAAGTCTGCTGCTGCTATTTCCAAATGTAAGTATTTTTTTCATTTTGTGTTTCATATATGGATAAAAAGATTACAAATATTTATGCTGGTGGGAAACTTTACTAGCTCTATTATTCCTCAAATGACAGGGGGGTCACTTGGTAAATTTAGCGGTTCTAGGAGACCACTTTCCTTCAGGAAATCATTAGAAATCTTCGTGAATGGATAATTATCAATACATTATCTCCAATTCAATAGCAACAATTAGAAGTGGAGAAAACTTACAAGTTTTAAGATTTATGCCTATGTTCAAGTTTGAAGATTTATGCATATGCTTTGGACAAGAAGTTCTCCAATAAATGCTAATGATAGGATATGCAGAAAGTTTTCACCATTGTTACCTTTCACTGACATGAGTAGTTGAATTGGATAATTCTGTTCATGAGATCTTAGGCTTCAGATGGACACACGTATTGCATCTTGTATTTATTAATTTGATATAAACATTGAATTCTATAAAATTGAATAAGATGTTGGCTGTCTTATAAGTTCCAATGAGATCAACATATTTGATGGTATCCACTGTCCTATTTGGAAGTAGAAGTAGCAAAAGGTGCAGTCACAAGATTATTTTTCCAACTTCTTAGAGACATGATTACTAGTATGGTGATGATTGTTATGAGTCTTTGTTTCCTCTTTTTGGCTAGCTTCTCAGTCTCTGTGAAGATATAACACGTTTTTAACATGCTTTAACAAGATGTGATCAATTTATGTAGTCAACTTGTACATTTAGTAGGTTGGATGTTTGTATTTGTTTTACTCTTCAGTTACTTTTAAGAGTTATTGTATAGTTTTGGTGTCCCTTATTTATTCCTTGTGGTATTGTACAGGAGAATGATTTATTTTCTGCATGTACACTGCAAAATTTTTCTGCTAACTCTAGCATTATACTTATTTGATTCATTTGATAGTCAACTAAGATGGGTAATGAGAATAAGAAATCAAGATGACTAAAATTCCAGAATTCTCTCTTTCTGCAGGACTATAATGTAGATGGAGAGCTTTCATTGACCAAGTTCTCTTATTTGGTTCATACACTAGCAACTAAAAAGGTTCTCAACTGAAGATCATCTCAACTATACTTATAGTTCTTATTAACTCTGATAGTTTATTCTACTTCTTTCAACTTGGGGATTAAAAAGTGAAGGAATTCAAGTTGTAGATGAAGTGTTTAATGAAAGTTCTAAGCAAACTACTGCTTGATTGATCAAAGCAACCAAATGGGTATCTTTAAGATTTCTTCTGCTGCTTTCTTTTAACTATTTAATGATTAAAATTCTTTGATGCAATTCTTTTTCGTTGCAAGAATGGTTATTAGAATTACCTAGATTTAAAGTTGAATATGGTTTTGGTTGAGTAGTAAATTTGTGTGTCATAATTTTTCACCAGTTTTGTAATATTATTACCATATGATTGCCTATATTTGTTTTGTGTGGCTTAATGATTACCTTCAAAATTTGAAAAAATAAGTGTTATGGTGGACCTGTGCATGGCACGGGCATCCCATCTAGCATAGATTAGAAGAGTGAAGAGGTCGGATAACCAAAGATAAATTTGTCAATTCATAAATATTCTACAATATTTACTCTATTTTGCTATTACTTCAATTTATATTTCTTAATATTTTTTATTCATTAAATTTACTAAAACTACTACTTTAATATAAAAAGTTATTATATTAAATATAATTAATTATTTTCATATTCATTTTGGCTTTAATGTATAAGGAATGAGATTAGTGTGATAAAATTAATAATATACTAAATTGAAATTAAAGAATACTGTCACGATCCAAAATCTCACGTCCTGATGACACCTACTAACATTCACTAGTAGGTAAGGCTAACTCATAGCCTAGAACCAGAAGCAACGGGCTATCACGCGGAAGAGAAATATAAGGAAACTAAGGAACAAATATCAAGTAAAAAAAGAGATGTAATCCAATAATACATAACATACATCCCCAAGATCTGGTATCAGTCGGTAATCAAGATACTAATTTCAACAGAATTACAAGGTAAATGCAATATATATATACAGAACCATATAAAATAAAGAATGATCCTAGTCAAAACAAATGGAGAATAACAAGTCCAAACATTAGGAACTCACCCTGTCTCTGAATCTAAAAGATGTTCTGCACGAGGCATACGTCAATTGAGAGAACTTGTACTATGATCTGCCTAGACTCATGGTGGAGCTTTATTTCATCCAAATTATTGGCTGGCCATTTTAAAATCGTCTATACATATAGAGAAAACAACAAAGTGGCAGACTCTTTAGCAAACTTCGGTTGCGATTCTCTGTTTGACTATAGGTTTTCCTCTATAGCTAATCTTCCTCAACAAA